>NC_057800.1:563044382-563219283 GCF_018294505.1 Triticum aestivum
GTGGGTTGAACCCGCGTTACTACTAAAAAAGTTAGTAGTAGCATGTGCCACCCACGCTACTGCTATTTAGTACCCACGCCACTACTAACAAAATAGTAGCAGCATGTCCACACTACCAACGCTACTAGTCTCCTAAGTACTAGTAGCGCGCAGTCTTTTCCCACGCCACTACTAACTAATTTATAATTAAAAAATAAAATCCACTAATTCCATTTTATGCATACAGTTCCCAGTAAACACAACAATAGTGAGCACTACTGGGCTCCTATTTCATGGTTAACCAGAAACCGAAGGAAATAAATCAGCCAAAAAACCTCATTATGCATTGCAACTCACAAATGACCACTTCAAAGAACATGCAAGTATCTATGTCATTAACAATTGCAAACATAAGTTTCTTTTTACTACAGTTGTTGTATGTACTATCACACAGTTCCTCATTCTGTTCTCACTCAATAATAAGAAAAATGAAAAGAAAAGATAGAGATAATCTGCTGCAATTGCACTTCGGTGTCATGGATTCAGTCTGCCGCTTCAACATCTCATTATCCGGCAGCACTCTGTTACTATCTTCTACCTATGAATAAAAATAGACCTTGTCAGAGAAGCAAATGTGAAACCTTATTACAACATGTATGCTAAGTCGCTAACCCATAGAGACAGCTAGAACAAATGTGGAAACTTTCCATGTTGCCGAGTAAGTATATTAACTAGACAAAGTTAGATGACAGTGAAGCTTAAAGCTTTAGTAAGAAATATTAGATATACACATTTTGAAAATCAACCTCAGAAATGGATACTCTTCTAGACCTGCAAGAGTAGATATGGTAGTAACCAAAATCCTATAAAGATTCGAGGTTAAAGATTATAAATCCAATTTGTCATTAGCATAAAAATATTAGTTCCATGAAGAAGTTTGTTAAGAGATATTTTCTAGTGTTTCTAAGACAGTGACTGAAACATAATGAAATAAAACACGTTTTCTGCATTTTAATTAGGGGGAGCTTTAGTTCTAAAATACTGGAACTATGACTGAATGATCATATATACTATTAGAAAAACAGACCAAAATCCCCGCAGAACAAAACAGACTAAAAAAATTAACTTCCTACTTATAGTGGCAAGAAAATCTTATATGAATGTGTTCTAATAAATAATGCTAACCATGAAGTCTTCTTCCATATAACAAAGGAGTGACAAAACCAAAAAACCTGTAATTCAAGTACAACATGCAGTTAGTTAATTATTTGCATGTCAACAGTTCTAACGTCTAGCTACAGATCTTCAAAGTAAAGATTGTGAACTCTATTAGACATGATTATATCAATTAGACCAAATAGAAAATAATTCAATATGTTGTATATCCATTAAACGAAGTTCAATCTATCTTCTGATTATTAGTGTTTCAGTTAGGTGATTAGTCCTTCTACGGCCACCGGTTAATAGGTGAGCCATGACTTTTTACAGTAAAAAATGCAAAGGAAATAACAAGTTAGTATTTTTCCAAATCTAATTATACGGCCATGTTGATCATACCTTACTAATTCTGGCCGGACACTAGTAACACAAGAAAAACTCCCATGCTTTATCGGTGCACATTCACCATTTGATAGTGTGATCATTTGAGATCACTAAATCATCTTCTATACGACGTGGGCCAGTAACATTTACATCAGCTTGCTCACTTGTAGCTGCTGGAGCAACCAAATCATCCTAAGCCAATACAGGGTTGCTGCTCAGGCCAAGAACAACAGCTGTAACAAGACTGGAATTAGGATTGCCATGGTACCAAATATGATATTTATTTCATTAAATCAAATGGAGGAGGCTGCATATGCAGAGAGAGGACCTGTTTGCCCAATCAGTATAGCAGCACATGTTGCCGTGCAGGAGCACGCGGCACCTATGACCTTCGCTCGGGTTGATGATGATGTCTCGCTTGATACTCCCTTGTCCACTGAGACGGCACTCTGTCGCCGCTGCGGCCACCAGCGGCATTCTGCTCAATGGCGGCCAAGGCATGCCTTGTGGATGTCTAGGAAGCTCAAATCAGGCTGGACTTGAGAAGAAATAGAGCATGGCCGTGTGATGTCCTGGCTGAATCAGAGTACATTGCCTAAGGAAATAAAATGGGCAAAAGGAGGAGCATACTTGGGAGTCACAACTCTTTAGGAACCTCCATCTTGGCAGTGCTAGTACAAGAAAATGGCAGCTACTGAACATGCGTGTAGTGCACAAAGGGATAGCAAATACAATTGAGTCTATTAAGCCCTCCACTGTAGTAAGGCAGCCATCTCCATCCTGCTCTGAAACCACTTGACAAGGTCCAATGCTCTGTCACTATAATCCCTCTTCTTCTGTAAATTGGTCTGCAAGAACTCCTATCACTGTAAAAAATTTGCGACAGCAAACATATACTACAAGGACATATCCACGACGCGCTTAACACTAGAGAGAGATGCTACAGCCAAACAAATCATGACCAAACACATATCATCCAGTCCAGGACTTGCTCACTGCTATTTTGCTTGCAGATTCTGCCTTCAGGTTACAGCAACCAACTGAAAATAATACTACACAGAAATCACAAGTAGTCTTTAGCCTACGTGCAAATACAAATATTTGGTTCTCTCAACCGCATAAAAAGTGCAAATACAAATCACAATACAAACTGTCCGCAGATAATGCACAATGCACGACACTCTTCTTTCCCGATCAAACTTTTGATTCATATGGGATCCCTATAAACAGCACATTGGCTCGTTGCGACAAGAACAAAATTCAGAAGTGTGGTAGGGGTATCAGTAATTTTAGGAGGAAATTATTGGCGCTTAATTGAGGAAACTGAGCGTGCACGTGGTGTTTCTTGGACTTACTAATTTTCTATCTTGAGTTGGACTTCAAGATGTTTTTATTTTCTTTGAGAAACAGATTGAGACGTTGACTATCAGCATTGTGCGTGTTAATTCAAAATGATCCGGTCTCCGGATATCCATTCTGTCACTTTTCAAACACTTTGTGGTGTCAGGTTGGTTACATGCTGGAAGGAAGCATCGAACTTGTTGTTTATTAATATATATATATATATATATATATATATGCAAAAACGGGTAGCAATTAGCCTAATCAGTGTCTGTTGGGACGTCAATCCCTGCATAAAAGTGCAGTAGTTTTCTTCAGTGGAATCCTTGTGACATTCCAGTCTTGGTCTCCAATGTGACCAACCAACCAGAGATCTAAATAGTGCAGCATCTACGTACAGAACATGAATAAACTTGATCGATTGCCTTGGGCAAGATAGAGATCTGTGAAGAGGGAGGAAGGAGAGGAGAGGAGAGGAGGGCATACCTCGGCTAGGAGTTGCTGCTGTGGGAGGCGCAGGTGGAGCCGTTGTGTACCTCGCCGGCTCCAACATCCATGCGTGGCGTCGGCCCACAGCAGGGAGGCGTCGGCGGTCTCTTGTGACCTGCGTTGCGTGAGGAATCCGGCCAAATTGAATCAGAAAATGGCAATTCAAATTGAATCGAACAACATCCGGGATCTGGCCAAATCGTGTCCAACACACACACACACACATGAAGGGGAGGTAGGGGGAGAGACCTCCATGGCGTCGGTCGGAGCACCATCTCCTTCTCTCTCCCTCACGTGGGCATACTTAGGAAGACATACGATCGAGGGCGGAGAGACCTCCGGCGGTCGTATGACACGCTCAGGGCGGCGGGCGGGCACGTGCGCGGCGAGGGGGGCGGGGCGGGCAGCGGCGCGAGACAGGGAGCGGCGGGCGCGCTGGCCGCCGGCATGGCGCACGCGGCGGGGGGCATGGGGGCAGACGGACGAAGGAGAGCAGGTGGAAGGGAGGCTGGCGGCGAGTGGGTTGGGAGAGGAAGTTGGGGATCTGGATCGGGCTCCGTGGTTTTTCCTGAGACAGACGGGAGTGGGTGGACAGGGACGGTTGGTGGGGTGGGGGTGGGGATCGGGCCGGGGTGGACACGCTTAGTAGTAGCATGGGGTCTCACCTGCGCTACTACTACTTACTTAGTAGTAGCGCTGGTTTTATACCCCTCGCTACTACTATGGCCTATCCCGGGGGCATTGTTGGAGACCATTTAGTAGCAGCGCGGGTTTATACCCCTCGCTACTACTATCAACTTAGTAGTAGCGCAGTTTTTATACCCCTCGCTACTACTAATTAGCAGTAGCGCTCATTTTTAAACCGCGCTGCTGATAAACTTCTGTGTATAAGGTTTTCCCTAGTAGTGTAAGTTAGATAAGCTTTTATCTTCCAACTCTCCAAGTTGTTGTTTGGCTTAACCAACTAGCTCAGGGGTATCCGACACGGATTCTTGGAGAAGGGGTGGTTTCAAGAGAACCAACTTGATCACGAGCTCAACATAACGGCCAGGGGACAACCTGGTGATACTTCCGAGAGGATATTCAGAAAATCACGAACCACCGCTATGTTATTAAGCTCGGGAGCATTAAGGCAAAAATGATGTGATCAAAAGAGCGAGGGATTGAAATAATCCAAACTCATTGATCGCGGAGTGCACCAGGAAAGTGGACTAGGTAGCACAGTCTATCTTAGAATGATGATTCAATAACCAACACACTAAGAATGGGATTATCATCCATTAACTACCAAGCAACACGGTAGCTAGGGGTATGGATTTCACACATCACAATTCACTTGTCGGTATTCTGGTTGCGAAAACACGACACCGAGGAATGAATAAGGATGGCGAGAAGTATCACTGCGTCAAGAATTCATAAGGGAAGGTGCAATTCTCATGACATTCCTGACATAAAGTGGATAATACTTCAGGGTGGAACAGACCAATAGCTTGATTGCATTTGATCTGCAAAATGCAACTGCTTTGACCCAATCCTAGAAATGGATGAGGTACTGGAGTTTGTTTCTCCTAGTCATTCTGAACTAGAATGGCTTGATGGACCACAAGAATGATAGGCACCGATGAACGAATGCTCACATACTCTTGACTATCAATTGATAGATGAAGGTCGGAGTATAATTGAAGGGGAACAACTCAAAGGAACATATACTTTCTGAGTTGTGGATGCATAGATTAGTATGCCGAACGAGTTCAACATATTTCTTCCGGATAACCCATGCAGAAAGGTAGAACTGGCAGAGTCACAATGTAGAACGAAGAACTCATCAAGAGCACTCTGGTTGTGATCTTTTGGTTCAAAAGAACTTCTGCCACAAGCACTTCATGGTATTTGGAAGAAGGAAATACCACAAACCTCGAGGACTATCGCAAGGTTACTAGTATCCTAAAGGAACTAGCAACACTATCAACATGAAGCAAGTAGGGTGAATCTTGGGCTTAAGAACCCAGAAATAGAATATCTACTACTAAATGGCATCACGGGATGCTTTCAAGAATGATGGCCAGAATCATCACACTGGGGATACGAAAGCATTGCTAAATTCTCGAGGACACCTAGGGTCATAATACTAACTCCAACATACACTTCAAGGCAATGAAGTACCTCAACACACTGATTAGTGTGCTTAATCTGGCCCAAAATACAATGGGAACATGGAGGAAAGATTTGCAAGTGCATCAGACTATTTAGAGACCTGGGATGACTCAGACAGCATAACGACTGTAAATGCTCAAAATGATTTGAGACATCCTGCAAAATGGTGGCATAACCACTCAACATCACAATATCAAGGTTCTGAGGCCAGCTATGAACATATGGAAGTAGTAGGAACTGAACTGAGGCTTGAACTCAACAATCCTAGGCAACTACGGTTTAGTAACACGTCATCCTGAGAGATAGAAGAGAAGCCTAGTTCTTAACCCCGTAGAAAAGATAAGATGACTCAGATCAGAAGGTCATGAGGATAAGGAGTAAAAAGAGCCTTACGTTCCCATCCACAATCAATTCCCTTACATAACTAAAGCATTTCTAGACACGACTTCGACCAGCTTGGCTTGGTAATCCTACAGGCAGTCAGGCTCTGATACCAAAGCTGTCAGGACCCTGATTCCAAGTCACATCGATCTAGCCGGTAACACCTCATATCACTTAGCGGCCTCACGCACGGTATTCCCACGGGTGTTGCCTTACCATGGCCCGGGACCGTTTGCGCCTTTTGGCTCACGTATATGATAGTGTCGCTAGCATCCATATGATAGAGAACCTGAGCCGACATGACTAGTCGTGAACCCAAAGTGGCACTAACTTACGGAAACAGGCATACATGAATCAACATCGAGCATGTCAGTCAGCAGCATGCGAATCCAGGCTGTAGCACTGGGCTAACAGGACTCTGGTGAACCGGGCAATAGCAGGCTAGGAAGGACTCCGGATGTCACCATGTGACATTTCCCCGAAGGGACAGACACATGAACGAAGTGAATCACATGCCGGCCAGTCAAGTGTTCCGGAGCAGTAGTGTTGGGCTAGCAGGACTCCGGTGAACCGGGCTGTAGCGGACTACTATGGATCATGGAAGCACAAGACTACATTTCCCCATAAGAGAGGCTACCAAGCATAAACCACTAGGTTGTCGGATCCCACACATACCAAGCATTTTAATCATACACACAATATGCTCAATATGTGCAATACAACATGGCATCACAACAAGACTCTACGACTCAGAGTATTTATTCATTAGGCTCCGAGGATCGAGATATTACAAACATGGGTCTCATGACCCAACATTCAAAGCATACAAGTCAAACACATGCAGAAGCTTAACATGTCTGAGTACAGACATCTACAAATGAAAAAGGCTGAGAAGCCTGACTATCTACCAGATCCTGCCGAGGACACAGGATCGTAGCTGAGGTAACAAGCTAAACGTCGAAGTCCAAGCGGAACTACTAGCGAGATTGAAGTCTCTCTACAAAAACATAAATTAAGCAAACGTGAGTACAAATGTACCTAGCAAGACTTACATCAGAACTAGCTACATATGCATCAGTATCAACAAAGGGGTGGTGGAGTTTGACTGCAGCAAGCCAGCTTTGACTCAGTGGCTAACCTGAACCACGACTGCAAGTAACTCTTTTGAGGTGGCGCACACGAGTCCACAAATTCACCATACCAATACACCACTATGGATCCGCTCCCGTCTCCCTGTGAGAACGCCATCCATAGCACTCACACTTATGTTGCGCATTTTAGAGTATCCACTTTCACTTGTCTATGAACTATGCAAGGGGTCCAAGTTTCCATATCTGAGGAATCCGGCTATTCAAATAGATAATGATAACCCTCCAGGGGTGTACTTATTCACACATGCTCTCGCCACTTATCGCCCTGTACACGTCATGTACCTCGGCAACCTTCAAGCAGAAGCCGGGCGAGGGAGTCGGCCACGACTTGACTGACCAACAAGTCTCTAGTCCAGGTTTATCACCTATTCGGGTTCCATCCACAAGGAGATCTGGCCGGGGTGTCGCTCACGGCCCCAAACGATGTGTGCAGGGTTCCCAAGCCCACCATCTGGGTGCCACTTGGTACACCGTGCCACTGTGCCTAGTCTGTCCCAAGCCCACCTGTACCGGGTGCCACTTGGTAGACTACTAACACTACCTACAAACACCGGAAACTAGTTGCAACTCCTGGACAGAGATCGAGTTGGTTAATAAGCCGAGAGGGGCTGAGTTACCGGAACCCAATGTGTGGTAGTAACTGTTCATGGATCACAAACACAGAACTCAGTTCCTGAGAACGGCTGCAATGAGAAAACCCACCATGTACTCCTACATGGCCTCTCACTGCTACCTTTACCAAATCGTGTTCACACAGTTAGCTCACACACAGTAGGACATGTTCATCGCCCTTCCAATTCATCTCCGATGAACCAGACCTGACTCAACTCTAAGCAGTAGCAAGCATGACAAACAAGCATTAATGAGTAGGCACATCAGGGCTCAAACAACTCCTACTCATGCTAGTGGGTTTCATCTATTTACTGTGGCAATGACAGGTCATGCAGAGGAAAGGGGTTCAGCTACCACAGCACGTAACAGTTGAAACGTTGTTGTCCTAATGCAGTAAAAGAGAGCAGGAGCAAGAGAGTGGAATTGTATCGGAATGAACAAGGGGGTTCTGCTTGCCTGTCACTTCTGAAGATAGTATAGATCTTCATCGGTGTCATCGATCTCATCATCGGAACGTCGTCTATCGAGAGGGGACAAATACCGGCAAACAAGGAAGAACACAATCAATGCAATGCATAATATGATGCATGATCATGACATGGCAATATGATGTGATTTGGCCTAATGCAACTAGCAACACAATTAAGTGTAGTTGGTTTGAACCCAAGGTTCAAATTCAAACTCCACATATGGTTATTTAAATGTCATTCATTTGATTTGTCCTAAACAGTAGCTATAAGTTGCTCTAACATGCATGATAATGGTACAGATGGATAGATTGGATTTTTCTGATCATTTTCATATATAATTTATCTTATTTGGAGTTACGGTTTATTTTCTATGATTTTTTGAAGTTCTGGGCATTTTCTGAAAATAATAAATCATTTAAGATTTATTTAAATTCCAGAAAGGAATTATTGCATCAGCATGACCTCATAGTGATGTCAGCAGGTCAACGGCACGGTCCAGGTCAAACCTGACATGTGGGGTCCACACGTCAGTGACACAGTTAACTAACAAGGTTAATTAAAATTAAACTAAACCTAATCTAGTTTAGTTAAGGCCTGGGCCCACATGTCAGAGGCTAATTAAAACTAACTAAATAAATTAACAGTAACCTGGGTTAATTAGCAGGGCTGGCCCCACGCGTCAGTGACCCAGGGTGGTCAAACCCTGGTCAGACGGGGTCAAACCCCTGGGTCAACTCGGTCAAACCTGCCGGCGACTAACCGCCGGCGAGGTCCGAGACGGCGGCGATGCGCGGGATCGCAGCACAGGCCACGGTTCAAGGCGCGGATGGCACCGTTGGAACCCTGAGCCTCGTCCGCGTCGGCTAGTGCTAGTGGGGTCGCCGGAGACTACCTAGATCGACGGTGGTGTCCGCTTCCGCGGCGGCCGGAGTTCGGTGAAGATGGACAGCGTGCTACGGTGCATGGGACGACGAGTGGGTAGGTGTTCTGGGTTCCTGGGAACGTGCTGAGGATGAAAACATGCTCAGACGCGACGTTTGCGGGCTCTAGCCACGGCGGCGACATGGCCGGCTGCGAGCAAGCTTTCGGGCAGGGTGGTGGAGCTAGCTAGGGTGCAAATTAGGCAACGGGGCATGAGGGAAATGGTGCAGCGGCTCACCGCAGTTCTTCTGGTGCTGCTGGCGAGGCAGTGGAGGCACGGGGTCCGGCGAATCGACGGCGGCCATCACCGGCACCCGAGGTCGAGGACGGCGGTGTTGGTGGGGAAGAAGGCCATCCGGGCTTGCGTTCTTCTGCTTGGAGGCGCAAGGCGTCCCAGCGGAGTCGATGGGCATGACAGAGGGGCGAGGGGGTGGCTCTGGTGACGACTACGATGAACGGCGGTGAGGATGGCGCTCGGCCATCGCGGGAGAGGGTGAGGGAGACGAGGGGGAGAGAGGGGAGAGGTGCAGGGGATGCTGGGCGTCTTCGTGGCGCTCGAATGGGGACGGGGAGGCAGCAGGAGGTGGAAGCAGGAGGTGGCCGCGGGTGCGCGCGCAGGAGACACACCTCTGCCTACTGGCAAAGGTGGGAGACGACTGGCACATGCCAGGTGGGCTGGGCCAGCACAGGTGAGACCCAGGTAGGTTTCTCTCTCTCTTTATTCTGTTTCAGTTTTCTATTTTATTTCTCTGTTTTGAATTAGTAAAAATACTAATTCATTTTGTAAAAATCCTGAAAATAATTGTGGGCAATTTTGAAAATATTTCCAACAGCCCTCAAATGCTTTCAAGATTATTTGGACACTTAAAATATTTTATAGAATTTAAATGTCCAAATTAAGATACCTATGATATAATCCAAAAATCCAAAAATGACCTGAAAAGTGTGCATCATTTTTGGCAGTGGTTCTAGACCAATCCAGAAATGATCAACATTTCTAAAGGCATTTTGGGTTCATTGAAAGGATTTAAGTTTGAACCTAGTTGAATTTCATTTGCTGCTAGGGTTTAACAGTCCCCATTTCAAGTTTAAAAGGAATTTAAACATGATGCAAGATGATGATGCAATGACAAGCAAGGCTAATGCTAGGGCTGTGACAAGTATTTCTCAAATTCACAACTACTCAACTAGCACGACTTTGATATTATTACCTCCATATCACAAAACAATCATCAAGCATCAAACTTCTCTTAGTTTTCAACACACTTATAAGAGAATTTTATTATTATTGAATACCTAGCATATTAGGATTTTTTAAGCGAATTACCATGCTATTTGAGACTCTCAAAATAATCTAAGTGAAGCATGAGAGTTCATCTATTTCTTCAAAATAAAACTACCACCATGCTCTAAGTGAAGCACTAGAGCAAAGGACAAACTACTCCGAAAGATATAAGTGAAGATCAATGAGTAGTCGAATAATTATGCAACTATGTGAAGACTCTCTAACATTTAAGGTTTTCAGATCTTGATACTTTATTCAAACAGCAAGCAATTCAAAATAAAATTACATTCTAAGAATGGCAAACATCATGTGAAGAAGCAAAAACATAGGATTAACCGAAACTAACCGATAGTCGTTGAAGAAGAAAGGTGGGATGCCAACTGGGGCATCCCCAAGATTAGATGCTTGAGACTTCTTGAAATATTATCTTGGGATGCCTTGGGCATCCCCAAGCTTGAGCTTTTGTGTCTCCTTAATTCCTCTCATATCACGGTCTCCCTAAATCTCAAAAGCGATGAACGAAGAGGAAAGAGGGGATGCCTTCCAGGGAATCCCCAAGCTTAGGCTTTTTGGTGTCCTTGGATTTTACCTTGGGGTGCCTTGGGCATCCCCAAGCTTAGGTTATTTCCACTCCTTACTCCATAGTCCATCCAATCCTTACCCAAAACTTGAAAACTCCACAACACAAAACTTAACAGAAAACTCGTAAGCTCCGTTAGTATAATAAAATAAATCACCACTTCAAGGTACTGTAATGAACTCATTATTTATTTATATTGGTGTTAAATCTACTGTATTCCAACTTCTCTATGGTTTATAAACTCTTTTACTAGCCATAGATTCATCAAAATAAGTAAACAACACATGAAAAACAGAATCTGTCAAAAACAGAACAGGCTGTAGTAATCTGGATCAAACGTATACTTATGGAACTCATAAAATTCTCAAATAAATTTCTGGACCTGAGGAATTTATCTATTAATCATATGCAAAAATAATTAACTAAATATCACTCTCCAAATAAAAAAAGTAGCAATTCTCGTAAGCGCTAAAGTTTCTGTTTTTTACAGCATGATCAACAAGACTTTCCCCAAGTCTTCCCAAAGGTTCTACTTGGAACAAACACTAATTAAAAGCATAAAACCACATCTAGACAGAGGCTAGATGAATTATTTATTACTAAACAGGAGAAAAAAAATCAAGGAATAAAAATAAAATTGGGTTGCCTCCAACAAGCGCTATCGTTTAACGCCCCTAGCTAGGCATGATGATTTCAATGATGCTCACATAAAAGATAAGAATTGTAATATAAAGAGAGCATCATGAAGAATATGACTAGAACATTTAAGTCTAACCCACTTCCTATGCATAGGGATTTTCTGGGCAAACAACTTGTGGGAACAAGAATCAACTTGCATAGGAAGGTAAAACAAGCATAACTTCATAACTTTAAGCACATAGAGAGGAAACTTGATATTATTGCAATTCCTACAAGCATATATTCCTCCCTCATAATAATTTTCAGTAGCATCATGAATGAATTAAACAATATAACCAACACCTAAAGCATATAAATTTTATTACTCTCCACATAAGCAAAATTCTTCTCATTCGGGATAGTGGGAGTATCATAAGAGACTTGGATACTATAAATTGTTTCCACATTAAAAGAGTAATGTTCAGAAAAGGGTAACCATAATCATGACAAGTTTTATAAATATAATCCTCACTACTTTTTATAGCATATGTATCATCACAATAATTATCATAAGTACGAGGCATGTTATTATCATTATAAATTTGCATATCAAAACTTGGGATAATAAAAATATCATCTTCATTAAGCGTAGCATCCCCAAGCTTGGGACAAACATTAATTGCAGCAAATATATTCTTAAAAACAGCATCTTCATCAAACATAGCATCCCCAAGCTTGGGCCTTTTCATATTATAAGCATAATCACTCTCATCATTAATAGTATGGATAGCACCAATAGTATAGCAATTATCATATTCTTCCAAGCAAGTGCCAAAAAGGTTTTCAAGATCATAAGAAGTATCATTATCTTCCACAATTATATTTTCATGAGGCACAATAGTAATAGGAGCAGCATTATTTGGGGGAGACATCTTTTTACCTCTCTTCTGTTTTCTTTTCTTCCTCTTCACCACATCATGTGTGGGTTCAATCTTATTTTTGGAGCTCCTTATTAATGAGATTGGTTGAATAGGAGGCTCCTCCTCGTTACCTGATTCATCATAAGAAATAATAGGAGGATATTGGGAAGTCTCTTCCCTTTCCTTAGTATTCTCTTCATCTTCTATTTGTTTTCTTTTCTTTATGTAATTGGCAATATAAGGATTTTCAATGCAATTCACCGCATAATACATATAAATTTCCTCTAGATCAAATCCACGAAGTTTATAACGGGCAAATTCTGGAAGATAATTAGTTATACATTTCATTTCTTCGTAACACCTAAGCAAACTAAGTTCATTATGATGTGCAAGGGAAATCAAGTCATCACAATTTTTGTACACGATACGCTCATGAATTTTTTTTGCATGGGTATTGGAATAATCATGTTCATTGCAAAGCTCACAAGTATGGCCAATATAATTTAAATTTTCAGCACATTCATCTAGCCTTTCTTGCAACAATTTAGTTTCTAAGTATTTATGCCTCTTGCAATATCTATCTTCCCTATTTGGTATGTGCGTACAAACCCAATGCACTCCACAAAAATTAACATGTTTATAGGAGACATTTTCATCATAACTAGTGCAATCATCATTAGTATCATGGATATTCAAAGAATTTGTACTATCAACACTGCAATCATGCTCATCATTCAAAGATTTAGTGCCAAACATTTTATAGATTTCTTCTTCTAGCACTTGGGCACAATTATCCTTTCCATCATACTCACGGAAGATATTAAAAAGGTGAAGCGTATGAGACAAACTCAATTCCATATTTTTGTAGTTTTCTTTTATAAACTAAACTAGTGCTAAAATAAGAAACTAAAAGACTCGATTGCAAGATCTAAAGATATACCTTCAAGCACTCACCTCCCCGGCAACGGCGCCAGAAAAGAGCTTGATGTCTACTACACAACCTTCTTCTTGTAGACGTTGTTGGGCCTCCAAGTGCAGAGGTTTGTACGACAGTACCAAATTTCCCTCAAGTGGATGACCTAAGGTTTATCAATCCGTAGGAGGCGTTGGATGAAGATGGTCTCTCTCAAGCAACCCTGCAACCAAATAACAATGAGTCTCTTGTGTCTCCAACACACCCAATACAATGGTAAATTGTATAGGTGCACTAGTTCGGCGAAGAGATGGTGATACAAGTGGTATATGGATAGTAGATAAAGGTTTTTGTAATCTGAAATTATAAAAACAGCAAGGTAACTAAAGATAAAAGAGAGCGTAAATGGTATTGCAATGCTAGGGAACAAGGCCTAGGGTTCATACTTTCACTAGTGCAAGTTCTCTCAACAATAATAACATAATTGGCTCACATAACTATCCCTCAACATGCAACAAAGAGTCACTCCAAAGTCACTAATAGCGGAGAACAAACAGAGAGATTATGGTAGGGTATGAAACCACCTCAAAGTTATTATTTCCAATCAATCCGTTGGGCTATTCCTATAAGTGTCATAGACATCCCTAGATTTCGTACTAGAATAACACCTTAAGACAAATGAACCAAAACCCTAATGTCACCTAGATACTCCAATGTCACCTCAAGTATCCGTGCGCATGATTATACGATATGCATCACACACTCACAGATTCATCTATTCAGCCAACACATAGAACCTCAAAGAGTGCCCCAAAGTTTCTACCGGAGAATCGCGACGAAAACGTGTGCCAACCCCTATGCATAGGTTCATGGGCGGAACCCGCAAGTTGATCACCAAAACATACATCAAGTGAATCACGTGATATCCCATTATCACCACAGATACACACGGCAAGACATACATCAAGTGTTCTCAAATCTTTAAAGACTCAATCAGATAAGATAACTTCAAAGGGGAAACTCAATCCACTACAAGAGAGTAGAGGGGGGAAGAAACATCATAGGATCCAAATATAATAGCAAAGCTCGCGATATATCAAGATCGTATCACCTCAAGAACACGAGAGAGAGAGAGAGAGAGATCAAACAAATAGCTACTGGTACCAAGGTTGTCAGAATCGCGATTTTGAATCGGATCGGAGCTCTAATGGTAGGATCGGAAATCCTAGAATCTTCACTATCAGGATCGTAAAAACGTAGATTCTATGAACTAAAATCGTAGAATCAGAGGGGTTAGTTTGGATCGTAAAGTCATAGAATTGTATAACAGAATCGCGATTCTGACAACCTTGACTGGTACATACCCTCAACCCCGAGGGAGAACTACTCCCTCCTCGTCATGGAGAGCACCGGGATGATGAAGATGGCCACCAGAGAGGGATTGCCCCTCCGATAGGGTGCCGGGGTCTAGATTGGTTTTCGGTGGCTACGGAGGCTTCTGGCGGCGGAACTCCCGATCTATTGTGCTCCTCGATGTATTTAGGGTATGTGGAGATATATAGGCGGAAGAAGTACGTCAAGGGGGCCACGAGGGGCCCATGAGGGTTAGGGCGCGCCCTAGGGGGTGGGCGCGCCCCCTACCTCGTGGCCTCCTCGGAGCTTCCCTTACGTGCACTTCAACTCTTCTGGGCTTCTTTCTTTCCAAAAATGAGTTCCGTGAAGTTTCAGGTCAATTGGACTCCGTTTGATTTTCCTTTTCTTCGAAACCCTAAAACAAGGTAAAAACAGAAACTGGCACTGGGCTATGGGTTAATAGGTTAGTCCCAAAAATGATATAAAAGTGTCTAATGAAGCCCATAAACATTCAAAAAAGTAGATAATATAGCATGGAGCAATCAAAAATTATAGATACGTTGGAGACGTATCACCTGCGTACGCGTCAACTTAGTAGGCCCACAGGTCAGCCTCCCAACCGGTGCACCCCAGATGTCAGTGGGAGGAATCATTTTTTTCGCATAATAAGGAGGCAATTGATTGCGTGCGGCCAGGCCAGTGGAGGGAGTAGGGTGGGCCGGGGAAGCCTGCGCGGCATCACAACGGGCCACAAGAGGAGGGAGCAGGCAGTCCCGCCGGCGCTAGTTTAGGCGGCTGGAGTAGGAAGATCAGAGATTGAAGAAGCACGTCGGTCGTTGGATGGACATCCAACAGTCACTGCTGCTAGAATCGTGTGTTCACTGACAAAGCCTTGCGTAAACAAGTGAGCCTCGAAATCTGTGGCGTGTACAGCCCATTTGCTATTATTTTTATAATTTTTACTCATTTTCTAATTCATATGGAATTTATTGTAGTCCGTTTTCATTTTTAGAATTGCTGGCCATTTTCTGGTTAGTACTAGGGTCAAAAAATTAACTAAATATGTGGTAAATTTTGAAAATTCGCAAATTTTTGCTGGGGAACGAAATATTCTTAACCCAAAAAATTAATAGCCATACTAAAACAAATTTAAAAATAAATTAGTACTATGTCATGTTAAATCCAATGAAATATGTATAAGATATCAGTGAAGAACAAAAACAAAAAAAGAAACTTATATCCCATTTACTATAATTTTTTTGGAATTTTCAACCCCTTTTGATATTACTTTTAACAGACATTGACCATACTCTTAAGCCAGGCCGGAATGCATCCCTCCTTGTCTAGAAAGATTTGTAGCCCAGTAATTCGGAGAAAACAAATAGGCCTAGCTTGGGTATTCTTCAAAAAGAAATACTGGGCTACCTATTTTCCCAAAGAACTGGTGCATGAGCATTTAGCTTTATTTATTTACTTATTTATGTTTAGGGGACCGTGAGCATGTACTTGGGCCAGATTCATGTGAGAGCCTCCCTTCGAGTTAATTATGGGCTTCTCTATTGGGCCTTCATCAGTGGGCGACATGTTATCAACAAGTGGAAAATGTGTTTCGTACGAAAAATAGTATGCGCTACGTACGGTACGGGGCACTAAAGGATCGAACCGTGCAACGACTTCCAAAACATTGTGTTTGTCGTTCTAACAACACATTTATTCAACCAACAGATGAAATATACTACTGTTTGTATAGTGAGAACAACAGCAGCAACAACCAGGGCTGGGGGTGCAACAGAAGCAGTAAGCAGGCCAGAAGAGTGAATATGCAGCTCTCTCTTCCAAACCAAACATCAGCCATCATTACAAAAGGGCTACCAAAAAAGAACAAGTGTATGCATCAAACTAAATAAAGATCCTACTACACCAAGTGTACGCATCTAACAAACTGGCTCAGTTAGACGTTACTATTTATTAAGTTGTGGAGATTGGCTGACGGCTTGAACCAGATGGGTGCCTGACAGGGGAAACTCCAGCTAGCAGGTCGAAGTCTGATACTTGCAACCCTCTCTCCTACTTTGGGCTGCAGAGTGTGGCGGCACATATTAGGGTATGGTGCATGCAGAGACGCATGGTACGCTGTGTACACATGGTTTTTCCTGATGAACGAAACCGCGCCGCCATCATGATCCTTGCCGTCGGTTATCTCATGGTTAATCGGATAATTCAGTCCGACAAATAGAGAGCGTGTACCAAGGCTACTTACCAGCCTCCAGTCAAAAATTCCTGAAGGCCCAAAGAAGCTGGGATCCTGCTCAAAGACCTTGCAGTGACTGTGATTGTATTCCGCGAAACAACACGTCCAGTACGTGCGAACGATCATCAATCTTTCGTCGTTGTCTGATCGAGCCAAGAACCACCTGCAACTTCCATGCCACATTTCTTTGAAAGGTTCTGGGATTAGGAAGGGTAGGGATACCAGGCGGCCTACAACATCATATCAAGTTGGAGTCAAATAAAAAAGTGCTATTGATTTAGTCAATCTTAAGAACAACATGTTATGAGCATGAATATTTTTTCAGCAAATGTTGACAGTAATATAAGCAAGCCATCATGATATCATAGGAAAGTAACATACTGCTGTAACAGCCATTTGTAGCGATGACTGGAGTAGGCCAGCAATATGTCCAGCCATAGGAGTCGACAGCGTAAATGAAGCCCTTGTGTTCAATGGCATCAAAGAACCGTGGAGGATGTATGATCCTGCGATGGACGTGCAGATTTATCCACTTACCGTAGTGACATGTCAGATAGGCGAAACCATAGTTGAAGAACGCAATTAGCCCGAAGTCTTTATAATTCGCAGATCTTATGGGCACTTGGGAGATTACAACCTTGAGCAAATCAAACTTGGTATCATGTTGGCTACTGTAAGATTCCGAGTATTCTGGGCCGCTGTGCCAAAGCAGTGTAGTGTTAATCGAAGGAAGGGGGATCAATCGCCGGGTGTAGACCTCCACGAGCATCTAGCTGCCACGACCATTGACGAGCACCATCGAAGACGTGTTCATGCCGACCCAGTACATACCGTTAATGTAGTTGAGGCTGATGGGGATCGGATCGTAGTAAAGGGGGTTGATGCTCACCACCCTACAATTGTTATGCTGCGTGACACACCGTTTCTGAAGATTAGGCGGCATCAGCAAGCAAGGAGCTAGCTTAAAAAGCTCTGGCCTGAGGGCTTTGAGTAAACGGTATAGCCCCGACGAGCACGCGACGAGCGACATGGTACTGAGATTGTCCACACGCGAAACAATGAGCTTGATTACCTCTGTGTGGAGCGAATTCCAGCCACTCTTTCGGTGGACGCTGCTCGGTTCTGCATTGTTAGTGCTTGGGTTTCGGACGAGGGGGGAGGCGCCTTAGCGGGGATGGAAGATTGGACGAGATTATGTGCGGACAAAGATGGAGAAGCGAATATGTGCTGCAGGATGTGGACAGGTGATGATGACTACAGCATGCCGCTTGACTTACGAGACACATACCAGCAGCGTAGGGTCATGTAGATGCCAGGCAACTTGCTTGAGTGATCACAATACTGGTACTCCCTACAGTGCTATGACCTAACTTTCTTGAGTAGCGTAGTAGAGTAGGACTCTGCTCTACTACTCGCACTGGAGGAGTAGTATATTCTAATCTAAAATAGTTACAAACTTCAATGCCTGAGCGTGGAACTACTATGAATTGTGCTCAAAGACCGTGTCTACGTGGTGTTTGGACATGGGCGACAACCTCAATGCCAACGGTGCTGCTCCCGTTGCACCGTATGTGTTTCTCTCCTTCCTGTTCGAAATCGTGGTAGAATTCATGATTTATTTTGTGCTTATTCAGATTAAATATCGTAGTAACTTGCTCATATGTTCAACTGGCGCAACGTCCCCTACAGCCACTCCCATTTCATGGATGGCCTGGTCGATGCCTCCAAGGAGCCCTTCGTCCACTGCTATGAGTGCCCGATGTCGTTTTGTGGCTCGCCGGCGGACATGGTGCATGACCTCACGGATGCGTGCAGCGGTCACTGCTGGCCCTTGGTGGAGAACATCAAGTATGAGACGTGCTACCCGTTCACCATGCCGGAGTCGCTGGAGGATCACCGCCACCTACTAGTCTCACAGGAGGACGACAACGTCTTCCTCTTGATCGTGGGCACCGGCAAGGCCCGCGCAGGCCGCCGCCTCGTCTCTGTAATGCGCGTCAGGGGCGATGCCGCTGACGTTGACACTGACATGAGGCCGATGTATGGGTGCGTGGGCAGTGTTACTACCCCTCCGGGTCGCGTGGGCGGCGACACCGGCCTCATCAAACGGACTTGGACTCTAGGGAGCTGGGACTATCCCGCCAATGTGGACTTGGAAAACCCATGGCATCCTTTACCCGCCGACGTGGTGCACGGGGACTCCAAGGAGGTTCACCTGGACATACGCATTATCAAGTTAAATGTTGATCATTAGTCTTCGCTCAATGTAATCCGCTGTCTAAGCATGTGGAGACTTCCATGCAGGATCTTGCTCCATTGGAGTATCGCGCATGAATAAAAGTGTATCTGTTTATGGTTTAGTCTAGAATCTTCCATGTATGAATTTTTACTACAATACTGGTGAAAGACTTACGATGAACCATTTCTTACATCTCCTCTGCCCGCTTGCAAGTCATACTGATTTAATCCCTCCGTCTAGGTGTATAAGGGCATGGTTAATATTACTTAATAGTATAGCCAACTGTTGATTATAAGAAAGTGCCATGTTATCTGTAGCCAACATGTATAACAATCGATACTCAAAAACTAATTCTTAAAGATCATTTCTTGCAAAGCACAATAAGTGTTATTTCTTCACAAGTTTTGGATGCAGGTTGAACAGTTGAACGCTTTTGTTTCCAAAAGATACCTTTTTATCTATTTCACCCGGATGTTTGTAAGCTCTAGAGATGAAATAATACCCGAAGAAACCTATCGATACCCGTTACACATGACATGACCCCCACATCCTTTGTCAAAATAAACAACTCCCCGATCAATGCATTTCACTCTTCGGTGCAACGCACGGGCACCTTGCTACTATAGATTAGTACGACCAAAAATTGAACTAACATTCACTCTTCGGTGCAACGCACGGGCACCTTACTACTATAGATTAGTACGACCAAAAATTGAACTAACATTATATATAGTACGATAAATGCTGATGCATGTCACCTAAAATTATATCATTCAAAAATATGTTCAAATACGAATCCAACGATATAGTTTTTGTTGACATGCACTAACATTTTGTTAGTTAAATCTTCAGTCAAATTCAATGGGGGACTAATAAACCACGACCGATGTAGTACAAGTGTAGAGGGCGGCGCTGCACGGGAGTCTCACCTCTCACCCCGCTCGTGGCGCAGCAGTAAAGCCGTCATATCACAAAACCCAACCACTCCCAATAATAAGTGGCCTGGTAAAATAAACGAACAAGCAACCATCACATCCCTTCGTCTTTCTTGCATTTCATCTCTCTGCATTTACTTTCTCCGATTCATCTCGCACACTCGATCCCTAGCTACTACTCCTAGGTCCAGTTCTTTTGGCGGCTTCCCCAGCTTTTCTCACAAGACTAGTCATAGTGGAGAGTAACAATAAGGCGCCTCACTCATTTATTTGGGCTTCTAAACTACTACCTCACCATTGTAATTTGTGCTAAATTTTGACCAAAGATTTAACTGGTATATTCCTCACCATTGTAATCCCTCCGTCTAGGTGTGTAAGTCATCTTACGAAAACCAAATAATCCCAAAACACTTAGGCACGATGCATTAACTTCTACCTCGTTTCTTGTTTCTTGACGTATCAGCCAATAGGAGATAAAGAGTGTGCATGCTTTTAATGACTTGAGATATCAAACACGACATGCAGTGGTTAGTTCATTGCATGCAATACTATTAATTAGCAAATAAACATTAACGTTTCTCGTTTTCTCCTCCTCATTGGTCACGGTGCACAACATAAGATGACTTACTCACCTAGACGGATGGAGTAGTGCATGTGACATGCACTAACATTTCATTAGTTAAATTTATGATCAAAATTTGACACAGACTACAATGGGGACCAATAAACCAGGATGGAGGTAGTAGTTATGGGATTACTAATCTAAAAGCCTAAAAGAACTGGCCCCTGGTACTCCTACTAGTAGTAGTACTCAAGTTGGAATTCCAATTGCACGGCACAACTTGTTAGGCAAAAAATTCGATATAGGGTGTAGGAAGCGGTTTGGGAATTTGCATGCCTTTCCAACAAGTGAGATACTCTGTACAAAGTATGACAGAGAAATAACCACAGAGAAGGAAGCTAAAAGTAAACAATTAAACAAGCATTTTTGCATTTGTTTTGCATTGAATCGTTTCACAAGCTTGACTAGTGTTGTTTTCTACTTCTACAAAAACCGCATCATAATGTTAAAACGTGCATTTGCACGTACTAAGTAATAGTAGTACTCCCTCCGTCTAGGTGTATAAGTCTTCCCTCCTTCTTGGTCACGGTGCACAACCAAAGATGACTTATTGACCTGGACGGAGGGAGTAGCACAGTCTGCAAGCATATATCGAGAGAGATGTGTAGTGCGATAGTATATAGTAAAGTTTGTACTATATGCACGTACTTGCAAAATGCGTACGAATACACAAGGTTCACAAACTTTCCCTTTTACATACTTAATTAAGGACGCTAAAAATTCCTGAACGTTCGGGATTTATCATTTGCGTCCCAAAACTAATGAGATTGCCTTACGAAACAAAAATTATACTCCTCCTAAAAGCCACGACGCTCGCAGGAGCGCTTGCGGCGCGCCACGAGTGCCCTGGTGCGCGTCCGTTTCCCAGCGCGCCGACACAACGCCTCTTCCTCGGCCTCGCAACTCGCGAGGTGCTGATTGGCGGCTTGCCAGCGGGGGAGCGCGATCTCACCGGTGTGGTGATCAGGCGCCAACAGGTACTCCTCCTCGCTGGAAGCGTGCACTCGGTCCACGTACTGCCAAGCATAGATGAGGCGCTTGGGCCCGACTGCACTCAGGGCCTCGGCACGGGCGTCCTCCGCCACCCTCAAGGCCCTCGCATGAGCCTTCTGCCAAAGAGACAATTGCCTGACTCTCTTGGACGCGGCATAGGCCTCCTAGGCAGCTTGTTCCACGGTGCACTTCTCTTCCTCGGCCTTCTTCTCCGCCTCTATTTTGGCGCGTTCTGCTGGAGGCAAAGCCTCCCACAAGGCGACATCCATTTCTTTCCAAAGCTCCTCAAGGCTGGGGGGCTCGGCGGGCGGCGCAGTGTTATCCTCGTAGCGGGGAGCCGACACGTCCTCCGGCGCTCGTGCTGGCGAGATTGGGAACGCCGACGCGTCCACCTCGACGCGTCGCGGCAAGGAGCGGAACACCGACGCGTCCTCCTCGACTAGTGGTGGCGAGGAACGGAACGGCGATATGCCGCGTTGCAGCGAGGAGCGGAACGGCGACGCGTCCTCCTCGACTAGTGGCGGGGAGGAACGGAACGACGACGTGTCGCGTAGCGGCGAGGAGCGGAACACCGACGCGTCCTCCTCGACTAGTGGTGGCGAGGAAAGGAACGGCGATGCGTGACCGTCCGTGCGGTGCAGCGAGGGGCTCCTAGGGCTTGGGAGGGGTGATGCCATGGTGGTCGACGTGAGAGGGATGGGGAGGAGATAGCGATGAACGTGAACGTGAGGGGGAGGAGATAGCGATGTCGTGGGAGGCATAGTATTTATAGCGAGCAATGTCACACCTACGTAAGATATGGACTGAGCTGCACTGATAACGGATTGGACGAGCGTGGGGGCAGGAGAGTCATGCATGCAGATTTTTTCACACGGGCTTCCTGCAGGTATGGGGAACGGTGCATAATAAGTCATCTTGCATCCCGGGCTAGGTATAGTCTCAAGTCATTAAAAACATACACGCCCCACACATGTTCATATTTCAAGGTGCACTGAATTATTGCATGCGATGATTAAGGCTGGCCATAATGGTGGTATCTTAGCTGGTATCATGCACACGGGAATAGCAAACATGCTGATGTGGCAGAGAATTAAATAAGAGAGGGGGGTTAGAGTAACTAGTGTTCATGCATGCATTGGTAAACACATTTTTTTGTGAAGAACGACAACACTAGTTGAGTACTTTTGCAGACTTCAAAAACTATTCCACCGCCTCTACTATCTTGCTAAGAGTAGGTGAAAATTTTGAATCGAGCCCTTTAAACTAGAAGGGAGGTAGTGGTACTCTAATAGCTAACCTTGTTGTGATGACAAGATAGGACATGGCACACACCTGGACGGAGGAACTAGTCTGCATTATGCATTTAAGTTCTGTCTGAAGTCAATGTACCTCTACTTTCACCAGACTTATAGAAAAATGTGTCAAGATTCACAATGTCAAATCAATATTTTTACACTTATTATAAAACATAGTTCTTATACTCATTATAATCAGTATTGTAGATATTGATATTTTTAGTATAAATTTGGTCGTGGGATTTCATTGATACCTGTCAAAGCGTGGAGGAAGCGGAGCTTAGGGCTTGCATTAACGGTCTCTACATAGGTATTTCTCTTCATAATCCTATAATTTTAGAGACTGATTGCGCTTTTTTGGTAGCGTCTCTTGCATCGGGGGACTATGACAGGTCTGCTATGCATGACCTGAAGATGAAAGCGTTGAGCATCTCGAAGTTGATCAACAATCTTCAATTGTCAAAGATTATCCATTCGGCCAATAAGGTGGCACACTTAATCGCTAAGTATAGCTTTGACAATAGATTAGATGGTATTCTTGTAAATAACGTGCCGCCCTGTGTGGTGAATATTGTATCGAATGAGTGTACTGGTGTGGCTGGTTAATTAATATAAGGTGGTTTTAAAAAAAGTATAAATTTGGTCAAACACTTTACAAACGGTTGACGGGACTAAAAAGGACCAGAGGGAGTATCATGCATGCGGAGTAGGCAAAAAAATTGCTTGCCTAAAAAAAGGCAAAAAATTGCTCATTTATAGCCGGTCGAAGTCTCAAAGGGCACGACCGCGCGAGGGAGGCGAAGGTCGTGGGAGGCGCGACGTTTGACGGAATTAAGTGAAGTTACATCCACGCGTCAGCATGGCGTGCGAACAGGGAGAAGCTATACCGTCAGGCCTACGATATGGGTCTAGCAGACATGACATCTAGTGGGTCCCGCATAGTTCTCGAGAACTCTTTGGGGGCTTGCAGCCGTTTATCCACCGGGCAAGCCAGCAACCCCACGCCGTTCGCACGCCCTACTCGTCCCCGTCTTCTACCTTACAATAGTTCGCTCCCAGTCGTCCCATCCTTTCACATTAGTTCACTCCCAATTTTTTTGCGGGGTACAACAGTTCAACTTCTCCCAACCCTCCTCCAAAATCCATGGCCTCCCAAATCTCCATGGTCGCCGCTGAGTACCAGGTTAGAGCCATCACCGGCGATCAGTTCATCGTCATCTACACACGTGGATCTGAGATGATGAAAGCATGGCTTGCTCGCTTCCTATGCATGTTCAACAGTTCAACGGATGAGTGGGTCGCTGGGCTAGATGTTGAGTACACCACAGTCCTGGGACGAGAGAAGGATCTAAAGGACGAAGAGAGGAAGAAGCCCACCGTGATCCAGGTTTGTGTACATAACGTTTGCTTGGTCTACCACATATGCCATGCCGACGTTTAGTGCTAGGATTTTAAGAACTTCCTCAAGGACAAAAGAGTGAAATTTGTTACTGTAGGCTTTAAGAACGACAGGGATGTCCTGCGTCGGATAGGTCTCGTTGTAGGCCAGCCCTTCGATCTCCAGAAGGCAAGCCTGGTGTCCTCCTCTCAACCTTCAATGCTGACCCTGGCAGCAGCCATGATTGATCCTTCGTATGCTAAACTAAAGAAACCTCATCACGAGTTTCATCATGCATGGGAGTCAAAGACATTAGATGAAGATCACATCATGTACGCAGCAATGGATGCCTACCTTTGTTTAAATATCTACAAGAGTTGGATGAAGAAGCAGGGCCCAGTGTCCGGTTCAAGCAAAGAAGCGTCGGCGAAGAGGAAGAGGAAGAGGGACGAGGACGAAGTCGAGGACGTGGACTCGGACTCTGAGTAGGTGGCAGTGCCGTCGCTCATGCTGGTTCTACTGCAGTGTCAAGCGGACTAGTTGATTAGTTTATTTTCAAGGGTGTGTTGTGCTGAGGCCCCAGCAGAACTATGTTTATGTTCTTTCTCATTATTTGAACTCTTTAGTACGTACAGTAGTACTAGTACTATGTCTTACTACTGTTCTTCTTGCAGTTGGTACTACTGCTCGTATCTTCGTGTTCCTACTGTACTTAATACGTTCGTACTAGTAGTATAATTTGGGTCAGTTGATTTGTGAAAGAAGTTTGATGGAGCGAAGGAAGAAGACGTCAGAAGAGGTGGAAGAAGCCCTTCTAGACATCCATGTTGCATCAAACGGCTCACATGAGTCGACTGGCCCAAATTGCTCCTTCAGATCGCAGGATCCACGTGGCATTCGAGGTCTTGAAGGTAGATTCTGCGTCCGCACCCGGTTTGCTGGCTCGACGCGCGCGCGACCGGCTTCCACCACGACAGCCACCACGCGCGCCTCCTCCGCGCAGGCGGAGATGACAATAACACGCTAGTTCCTCCTCGCCGGCGTGCTGGAGCATGCGCTCGTCCTCCTCTTCGTACGCTGCGTGCATAGATGCGGCTCCACCAGCTGCTCGCATGCTTGGCAGCGCGGCGGCATCGCGAGGAGGGACTGCAGACGACGTGAGCGGGTGAGCCTTCGGCTTCATGGCATAGGGATGGCGGCGACACGGTGGTGATGGGCGAGAAATTGTTGGCCGGAGCAGGCGTGTGACACCCCAAAATTTTGACCTTGTTTTAATAAATTAAAATTTTGCCAGGAAATTAAAACTTTTATTTTTTGGGCTCCCTTTTTATTTTTGAACCTTCTTCTCCCTTGTTATTATGGAGTTTTTTTCCCCAAATTGAAAACTTTGCAAAATATGTTATTGGACTTGTTTAACCTCTCAAGAAAAACTCTTCTTTTATTAGTAGAACTAATTACATAATTAATTTGCCTGATCTTTATTTTCTTGAAAATTGGTTTTCAAGGATACATGGCCATATTTGAACTACAACCATTTGATAAATTCACAAAAATTTCCAACCAAAATTTGGAGATGTCATGTGATGTTTTTAAATCACTTTTATGCAAAAATATCTTTTATTCATGTAATATTTTGAGCTCTGCATCAATTTTGCTTCTCTGGTCTAGAGTGCAATTTTGCACTACAACCCATTTAAATATTTCTTTCTAGCCTCCACCAAAATTATGGGATGTTGGTAGTAGCATATGATTCAACATTATGCAAAAACCTAGTGCTGTTCTTTGAAAATTTTGAGTGAATCAACCTCTTTTCCATTCTGGTCCAGCCTTGTGATTTCTACTGCAACCCTATTTATTTTTGCTCCAGTAACCTTGTGCCTTCTCCTGCTTGTAGACAGCCCTACCAAACCCCTAAATCCAAGAGCATGCACCCATTTGAATATTTTTGGTTCATGAAATAATGCCATTTATCTCCTGTCCAGAATTGTAGTTTTGCAAAACTTGCACTAACAAGTTTGTGCTTTTCACAAACTAACCTCACCACCCTCTTATTCATCTAAAGAGACCCCACTCTGGAAGTTTTGGCCACTCCAAGAAATGCCTAGGTGCCTGTGGCATTTTGTCAAACACCTAGAGTGCATGAACAGCTTTGACATGAATTTTGTCATTGCACTGTGAACTTGCACCTCTGATCAAACTAACCTGTCCACTAAGCCTCTAGATGACTTTAACCTAGGTCTGTTAAACCCCAACCTCACCCGAGACCTCTAGCATGCCCTGGCATTTTGTCGAGCACGTTCCGTGCATGCTCTGGGCGTGAGCAGGGCATGCGTTTTGCACGTGCCGCGCCCGAGCCGCCGCGTCGCGCCCCTGGGTTTGGCCCGCTCTGCAGAGCCGCGCCACGCGCTCCCCTTCTCACCGCAACGCGCCAAGAGCCCCTCGCCATGGCTCCAGCAAGCTAGGAGCTAGCCGCCACGGCCGCCCAACAGCCCCTGCTCATGTCGGCGCCACCCGAGCCTCTCCCGCTCGCCACCTGCCCCCTGGAACAGCGCGAGCTCATCCACAAGCGTGTCCACTAGCGCTCGTCGCCGCCATGACGCCCTAGCTACAGAATGGCGGTCGCCGGCAACCTTATCCGCGGCCACCGTCGGAACCGACCCCGATCGCCTATTTAAGGATCCCCGAGCTCGTCTTCGCATGCAGGCAGTCCCAAGCCATCTCCCTAGGACCCCCATTGGCAGCCAATCGACCCGGGGAGGTCTCCTTCCCCATCTCCGGCAACCACGGCCGCCGCCACTGCCTCGTTCATTCCGGACCACCAGGGCCTCCCCCTTTCCGTTCTCTTCACCAAGAACTCCCTCTTCCTCCCGTGAACCGTCCCCCTGCTCGATTTTGATCGGGACTCACTGCGGGAGAAAAATCACTTTGCCCGACGGCCACCATCCGCCGCGAAGCTCGCCGCTGGCAGCTTCGTCCACCCCCGAGACCGTAACAACTACCGGAGTGACCGTCTCGATCCCCTGAGCCCGCGGGTGACCTCCGTTTCCCGAACGATGCCACCGTTCGCCGGCGAGCATCGCCGGAGTCCCGCCTCCTCTCGGGGCAGAGGAAGAGGAGGGAGGTCGACTAGTCAAACCTGACCAGTGGGTCCCCCGGGCCCACTGTCAGTGACTCACGCGCCGCCCACGCTGGATAAGTGGAGGCGTAGAGGCTCAAGTACGTCTCCTCTGTGCAAAAGCGTAATTCCATTTGAACCGTTTTCTTTTCTGGATTTTCTTTTAAAAACAGATTTTGACCAGAGCTTTGACTGTCTATAACTTTTTAAATATAACTCCAAATGAATTGATTCTTTTTCATACATCTCTCAAATTCTGTCTAGTTTATTTTAAGATTTATTTGAAAATTTTCCAAACAACTTTTTTGTACTGTTTTTGAAATATGTGTTATTTGCATATTTTTGAAAATAGGATTTTTGAAGAGAAGAAAGCTTTCAAAAGATTTGAAGTGCACCCTGCCTTTCCGCACCATGAAGGCAAGCATCTTGAACCCTGGCATAATATTTCTGGTGTGTTAGTTGATACGATTATAGCACCACCTCATTTCGGAGAACTCGTTATTTTATGTGGTGATACGATCATTTGCATGAATGCATATTAGTGATTTTCCTTGCTGTTGCGAATGTATATACTTGTGATGGTAATCATCCTCATGTGCCTTGCATGCATGCCGGAAAGGAATCCGGGGAAGCCTCTGCCTTGGGTAGGAGTGAGCTTGTCGCCGGTCCCCGTCGGGACGGTTATGTCCGGTATGGCATAGTAAGGTATAATGGGTGGTGATTTCGTCGGTTGAAATATATTTGATATACATGTCATGCAGGGAACTCATAAGCCTCCTGAGTCGGCCATAGATCGAGTCTTGTTCCGGTAACCCCCATACTTGTTTCGTACTGCCACTGGTCCCTACCGTAGGTGGGGTATGGTTCAGTAAGTTGTTAACCCTTGTCTTGGCACACACCATACAGAGAGGCCATGGTGGAAGATACCGGTTGTAGCCGGTAGGCATGCCACTTGGTCCGGGGGCATGGGTGTATCCGGTTGGGACCGAGAGGGGGGCACCCCTTAGAGCGCGCGATAGAAATTTGATCCCATGCTACGCGAGGTTGTAGCCTCCCCACTTAGAGTTTTGCTTAACAGGTGTCATGGGTGATTCCAGACACGAGTAAAAGCTGGTGTGTGCAAGTCAGGTGTGTTTCAATTAAAAGACCGTAGACGGAATTAGTCCGATGGACTAAAGGAATCCGTTACTCGTGGGTAAAGAGTACACCCTCTGCAGAGATATTAAACCTATTCGAATAGCCGTGTCCATGGTTAAGGACTACAGTCTAGGATGGGTCAAGTGTCGGTCTTAGTGTCGGTCTTCGGAGGAGAAACTACTAAACCCGAATATTGATTATGACTTGTGATATATGATGGTTATGATTATTATTATTATGGACTAACCATTCGCATTGTTTGAAATAATGAATATCCCTGGGACGGTACCACCCCCTGGATATTCACTATGATTATGTTTATATATATAAGCCCTTTATGTGGTGTCGCTCAGACGCCCGACTGTGGCAGGTTCGTTATTTCATTTACTTACAAGCCCTTTATGTGGTGTCGCTGAGATGCCCGACTGTGGCATGCTTGTTATTTATTTACCTTATAAGCCCTTTATGTGGTGTCGCTAAGACGCCCGATTGAGGCATGCTCACTTTTACTATCCTTTCGAGACGTCGCTTCAGACATCCAATCGGTGCATTTTATTACTATTCTGTCATTACCTATTCCTGTTGCATATAAATAACCTGCTTGCATGCATCAGGAATTTATTTTCGTGACTGACGTTGTGATTATAGAATATTTTCAGAGCATGAATATTGTTTTCTATATTATACCCGTGTTCATAATGTTTGCGAGTACATTCAAAAGTACTCACTGGCTTGTCCCTGGCTATTGTCTTGGCTAGATTGCTTGCTTGGAGAGGAGCATTGCGATGACAGCCTCGGAACCTAAGCAACGGTGATAACAGCCTCGCGAAGATAGGAGTTAACCTGGTCAGTTGTTCCTCTGGGAAATGGAGTCCCATAGACCGTGGTGAACCACAAACCGCTTCCGCCATCGACCACTAGAAACCAATTGTTGTACTCACAGACCCGAATGGTCTTGTACTACACATTTTGTATTTTTGCTTGGAATTTCTGTATCAAGTTGGTGCCTCATCAGCTAACAGTAATCCTAGGGATGGTGAGCACAATGGGCATTTTCTGGAAATTAATACCTGAAAAACCGGTCGCGACAGACTTGGTATCAGAGCCAGGCTGACCATTGGCTAATCCTATCTTAGCCGGGTCTATAAACTTAGGCAAACCAACCCACCAAACCATAACCAAACCCCAGCCAAGCTTCTCGTGCAAGATAGCCACACAGTGACCCAACACCTTTTGGCAGTCGGTGCCCAACCTATCAACCTAACCTGTCGCTCATGCGTGAGTGACCGAATCCTGAATAGTCTTTTTTGCAAGCGGGCGAAGGAAGACTCCGTCCCCTTTTCTATAAAAGGGCACGCTAGCCTCAACTCAGCACAACACAGCCGCTACCCAAAACCGAGCCTTAATGCCTGGCCCCGTCATGCACAATGAGACCAGAGCAACCAACCTTGGAGGCTTTGTGACCATACTCGCAAACCTCACCCGTCGTGCCTACGCGTTAGAAGAGCCCCCAGAATATGTTGTGTACCAAGGACCCATGAGCAATGAGAGCCGACAATTCTGGGCCACTGTACACATCTACAGTAGGGGTCTAGCGCCCGAGCACCCCTACAGGTTCACCGGAAGGACAACTTCCTTTGAGCCTCAAGCCATCCAACTAGCTGCTCGAGAGGCTCTAGTTCATCTCCGGCACTTGTCGCCCAGAGTTAACTATAGCTCGTTCCACTACTACCCCGGACGTGAAGGGTATGGTAGGCCACCCCAAGTTGCCAACGGAGATCACGAGACAGATCCTGCATTGTTGCATCTAGTGCGCTATGTAGGTGCACTAGAGGAACTGTTCGATCAAATCACCATTGACCTAATCGCAGCTCGTGGAGAGATGGTTCATCGAGCCCCGGCGAGAGAAGAGAACGAGCCCAACACCGACAACCCAGTCGTGCTATTTGGACACCCGATCGAGTCCCTGAGATCTGCCCCAGCCATCGGCCAAGGTGATTTGATGACCCCAGAAGTGCTTCGTCGCCTCTTGGGAGCACACTCCAACGGGGTTGTGGCCAACAATCCCCGAGATGGTCATCATCGCTACCCCGAGCCTGCAGCCCCTCAACCCACTCCAGCTAATTCTGACGGTGAGACCCGTGGAGAAGCCTCGACATCCACAAGGCACACCCGCTTGGATATGAACGAGGTAGACTAAGTCACTCGAGTAGTGTCGAGTCCCAGTGTATCCTCGCTTTGTAATCGTGTGACCATGTATATAAATGCAGCCTGTCGTCGTGCCTCTGTTTTAAATAGTAACCTTGCATGGGTATGTCAGCACATAGTTGCATATTTTCCAGGCACAGCTACCACACATCACTTTAGTGAAATGTGTGTATCTGTGGCTTGACCTTGACCCTTGGAGTAGAGCTGAAAATTTTCATTACCATTCACCACGGTAAAAATGACCCAGCTCCGGTGCTATAAAAAGGCCACCGCGTGACCTTGCCAAGCACCCCTCATCTTGTGCACCATCCTCACAACCATTTCTTGCCATGCCGAGCCCTAGTATTTATCTGAGAACCCCAGATGCAACCCCGGGTAGTTTTGTCAAAATATTGTGGGATTTTACCTGCAGTACCATGGGCGCTACCCAGCCACACCAGTACGAGCTGTTCAAATCAAGGATCACCCCTTCCACCTCGAGATATTGGGAAGCAGTACACATCCCTCCCGTAAACTCAAACCAAGACCCAACGGAGGTCTCCTTCGTAGGGAAATCTATGCCGACCCTGCATATGGCCATAGAAGCTGCTGCATACGAAGCGCTTGCTCGCCTTCGATTCGCAGTACCCTATGCCAGCGAACGAGGATATTATTACTTTCCGAACCCTGCAGCACCCGGAGGAGTAACATCTTTTCCCGGTGGACGAATTGAGAGAGACCCAGTCCTGGCCAACCTTGTCCAGTACGCCATCGCTCAAGAACCTTTAACCCAACGTGTGATGGGTTATCTCCAGAGCCTCACGGATTTAAATCCTCAGATCGCCATCGGCAGAACTCTGAGGCCCGACCAAGAGAGACACATACATAAACTGGTCAATCCACTTCCCCCGATAGAAGAGGAATGAGTCCCAGTACCAGAGACGTTTTCTCGGGACCCCGTCCAGTTACCGTTTCCATTTTAGACATCACTGCTGTGTTCATTATTGCAACATTTATTTATGTGTTGTAACTTATGCGTGATACCCTGAGCTTGTGCGACGAGTCAATTATTTGGCTTCTACTAATGTGTGTAGTTTTTGTTGTGGTTTATGCTCCTTTAAGTTAACCGATTTCCCTCGCGAAAAATCCTGGAGTGAGATTTCTTTTTTTTTGCTGCATCGTACACCTTCTCACGACGTGGATTATTTAGTTTCACACAGCACCACGGCAGCAGATTCACAACCGCTCGAACACCTACCCTGCTTGCAAAAACACGTAACCGTGGAGTATTTGTTTTTCAAAAACAATCCTTAGCAAATCTTGAGGACGAGATTTTTCTTAAGGGGGGTAGTGTTGTGACACCCAAAAATTTTGACCTTGTTTTAATAAATTAAAATTTTTCCATGAAATTAAAACTTTTATTTTCTGGGCTTCCTTTTTATTTTTGAACCTTCTTCTCCCTTGTTATTATGGAGTTTTTTTCCCCAAAATGAAAACTTTGCAAAATATGTTATTGGACTTGTTTAACCTCTCAAGAAAAACTCTTCTTTTATTAGTAGAACTAATTACATAATTAAATTGCCTGATCTTTATTTTCTTGAAAATTGGTTTTCAAGGTTACATGGCCATATTTGAACTACAACCATTTGATAAATTCACAAAAAGTTCCAACCAAAATTTGGAGATGTCATGTGATGTTTTTAAATCACTTTTATGCAAAAATATCTTTTATTCATGTAATATTTTGAGCTCTGCATCAGTTTTTCTTCTCTGGTCCAGAGTGCAATTTTGCACTACAACCCATTTAAATATTTCTTTCTGGCCTATACCAAAATTATGGGATGTTGGTAGTAGCATATGATTCAACATTATGCAAAAACCTAGTGCTATTCTTTGAAAATTTTGAGTGAATCAACCTCTTTTCCATTCTGGTCCAGCCTTGTGATTTCTACTGCAACCCTATTTATTTTTGCTCCAGTAACCTTGTGCCTTCTCCTACTTGTAGACAGCCCTACCAAACCCCTAAGTCGAGGAGCATGCACCCATTTGAATATTTTTGGTTCATGAAATAATGCCATTTATCTCCTGTCCAGAATTGTAGTTTTGCAAAACTTGCACTAACAAGTTTGTGCTTTTCACAAACTAACCTCACCACCCTCTTATTCATCTAAAGAGACCCCACTCTGGAAGATTTGGCCACTCCAAGAAATGCCTAGGTGCCTGTGGCATTTTGTCAAACACCTAGAGTGCATGAACAGCTTTGACATGAATTTTGTCATTGCATTGTGAACTTGCACCTCTGATCAAACTAACCTGTCCACTAAGCCTCTAGATGACTTTAACAGGTCTGTTAAACCCCAACCTCACCCGAGACCTCTAGCATGCCTTGGCATTTTGTCGAGCACGTTCCATCCGTGCTCTGGGCGCGAGCAGAGCACGCGTTTTGCACGTGCCGCGCCCGAGCCGCCGCGTCGCGCCCCTGGGTTTGGCCCGCTCTGCAGAGCCGTGCCACGAGCTCCCCTTCTCACCGCAACGCGCCAAGAGCCCCTCGCCACGGCTCCGGCAAGCCAGGAGCTAGCCGCCACGGCCGCCCGACAACCCCTGATCATGTCGGCGCCGCCCGAGCCTCTCCCGCTCGCAACCTGCCCCCTGGAACAGCGCGAGCTCATCCACAAGCGTGTCCACTAGCGCTCGTCGCCGCCACGACGCCCTAGCTACAGAATGGCGGTCGCCGGCGACCTTATCCGCGGCCACCGTCCGAACCGACCCCGATTGCCTATTTAAGGAGCCCCGAGCTCGTCTCCGCACGCAGGCAGTCCCAAGCCATCTCCCTAGGACCCCCATTGGCAGCCAATCGACCCGGGGAGGTCTCCTTCCCCATCTCCGGCAACCACGGCCGCCGCCACTGCCTTGTTCATTCCGGCACCACTAGGGCCTCCCCCTTTCCGTTCTCTTCACCAAGAACTCCCTCCTCCTCCCGTGAACCATTCCCCCTGCTCGATTTTGATGGGGACTCACCGCGGGAGAAAAATCACTTTGCCCGACGGCCACCGTCCGCCGCGAAGCTCGCTGCCGGCAGCTCCGTCCACCCTCAAGACCGTAACGACTACCGGAGTGACCGTCAAGATCCCCTGAGCCCGCGGGTGACCTCCGTTTCCCGAACGATGCCGCGGTTCGCCGGCGAGCATCGCCGGAGTCCCGCCTCCTCTCGGGACAGAGGAAGAGGAGGGAGGTCGACTAGTCAAACCTGGCCAGTGGGTCCCCCGGGCCCACTGTCAGTGACTCATGCGCCGCCCACGCTGGATAAGTGGAGGCGTAAAGGCTCAAGTATGTCTCCTCTGTGCGAAAGCGTAATTCCATTCGAACCGTTTTCTTTTCTGGATTTTCTTTTAAAAACAGATTTTGACCAGAGCTTTGACTGTCTATAACTTTTTAAATATAACTCCAAATGAATTGATTCTTTTTCATACATCTCTCAAATTCTGTCTAGTTTATTTTAAGATTTATTTGAAAATTTTCCAAACAACTTTTTTGTACTATTTTTGAAATATGTGTTATTTGCATATTTTTGAAAATAGGATTTTTGAAGAGAAGAAAGCTTTCAAAAGATTTGGAGTGCACCCTGCCTTTCCACACCATGAAGGCAAGCATCTTGAACCCTGGCATAATATTTCTGGTGTGTTACTTGATACGATTATAGCACCACCTCATTTCGGAGAACTCGTTATTTTATGTGGTGATACGATCATTTGCATGAATGCATATTAGTGATTTTCCTTGCTGTTGCGAATGTATATACTTGTGATGGTAATCATCCTCATGTGCCTTGCATGCATGCTGGAAAGGAATCCGGGAAAGCCTCTGCCTTGGGTAGGAGTGAGCTTGTCGCCGGTCCCCGTCGGGGCGGTTATGTCCGGTATGGCATAGTAAGGTATAATGGGTGGTGATTTCATCGGTTGAAATATATTTGATATACATGTCATGTAGGGAACTCATAAGCCTCCTGAGTCGGCCATAGACCGAGTCTTGTTCCAGTAACCCCCATACTTGTTTCGTACTGCCACTGGTCCCTACCGTAGGTGGGGTATGGTTCAGTAAGTTGTTAACCCTTGTCTTGGCACACACCATACAGAGAGGCCATGGTGGAAGATACCGGTTGTAGCCGGTAGGCATGCCACCTGGTCCGGGGGCATGGGTGTATCCGGTTGGGACCGAGAGGGGGGCACCCCTTAGAGCGTGCGATAGAAATTTGATCCCATGCTATGCAAGGTTGTAGCCTCCCCACTTAGAGTTTTGCTTAACAGGTGTCATGGGTGATTCCAGACATGAGTAAAAGCTGGTGTGTGCAAGTCAGGTGTGTTTCAATTAAAAGACCGTAGACGGAATTAGTCCGATGTACTAAAGGAATCCATTACTCGTGGGTAAAGAGTACACCCTCTGCAGAGATATTAAACCTATTCGAATAGCCGTGTCCATTGTTAAGGACTACAGTCTGTGATGGGTCAAGTGTCAGTCTTAGTGTCGGTCTTCGGAGGAGAAACTACTAAACCCGAATATTGATTATGACTTGTGATATATGATGGTTATGATTATTATCATTATGGACTAACCATTTGCATTGTTTGAAATAATGAATATCCCTGGGACGGTACCACCCCCTGGATATTCACTATGACTATGTTTATATATAAGCCCTTTATGTGGCGTCGCTCAGACGCCCGACTGTGGCAGGTTCGTTATTTCATTTACTTACAAGCCCTTTATGTGGTGTCGCCCAGACGCCCGACTGTGGCATGCTTGTTATTTTATTTACTTCATAAGCCCTTTATGCGGTGTCGCTCAGACGCCCGACTGTGGCATGCTTGTTATTTTATTTACTTCATAAGCCCTTTATGTGGTGTCACTGAGATGCCTGACTGTGGCATGCTTGTTATTTTATTTACTTCATAAGCCCTTTATGCGGTGTCGCTCAGACGCCCGACTGTGGCAGGTTCGTTATTTCATTTACTTACAAGCCCTTTATGTGGTGTCGCTGAGACGCCCGACTGTGGCATGCTTGTTATTTATTTACCTTATAAGCCCTTTATGTGGTGTCGCTAAGACGCCCGATTAAGGCATGCTCACTTTTACTATCCTTTCGAGACGTCGCTTCAGACATCCGATCGGTGCATTTTATTACTATTCTGTCATTACCTATTCCTGTTGCATATAAATAACCTGCTTGCATGCATCGGGAATTTATTTTCATGACTGACGTTGTGATTATAGAATATTTTCAGAGCATGAATATTGTTTGCTATATTATACTCGTGTTCATAATGTTTGCGAGTACATTCAAAAGTACTCACTGGCTTGTCCCTGGCTATTGTCTTGGCCAGATTGCTTGCTTGGAGAGGAGCGTTGCGATGACAGCCTCGGAACCTAAGCAATGGTGATAGCAGCCTCGAGAAGATAGGAGTTAACCTGGTCAGCTGTTCCTGCGGGAAATGGAGTCCCATAGACCATGGTGAACCACAAACCGCTTCCGCCATCGACCACTAGAAACCAATTGTTGTACTCACAGACCCGAATGGTCTTGTACTACACATTTTGTATTTTTGCTTGGAATTTCTGTATCAAGTTGGTGCCTCATCAGCTAACAGTAATCCTGGGGCTGGTGAGCACAACGGCCATTTTCTGGAAATTAATACCCAGAAAACCGGTCGCGACAAGGCGGGCGGCGGCATGTGCAACGGCGGCGGCATATTGATGAGTGCGCGTGTGGGAGCTTACTTTAGTTTTATATATAAGGTTGGTCAAACTTAAAAGAAAACTGTACTAGTACACGTAAACATTAGACTTAGGCAGCACTTTTATTAGTTAGTACCACAGCCACGATACGGAATCCTATGCAAGCGCGTGAATCACGGTCGCGCGGTCGATCGAACGGTGCGTCACCGTGTCACGCTCGAAGGACATCCATCGAACCTTTTTGTGTGTGTGAAAACAATCCTCGAATATTACTCAACTCTTTTTCCTATGAAAGTTCTTGACGCTGCAATATTTCCATATATTTGAATTTAGCTCCAGTTCGTGTTTATTTGGATTTGGACATTTTAGGTGCGCCCTAGTTTTTTTAATACTGATTTTGTGTGTGTGACTAAGAGAGAACGTGTGTATGTGTCCATATGTGTGTTGTGGCAGAAGGGAAATGTAGAGACGGTGTGTGTGTGATACAGACATAGAGAGGTGTGAATGTGCAAATGATCATGCATGAGTGAGACATAGACAGATGCCGATACGTTGTGTATACATGAGAGAATGATCTTCTAGTTTACTTGTGTGTGTGTGTGAGAGAGAGAGAGAGAGACAGAGATAGAGACAGAGAGAGGAGCATCCGTAACACAACAACCATCTCTCTCGATTCGTTCGTCCCTCGCACGGTCGCACGCAACACATGCATCAACGCGCACATTTTGACACCCTCACCCGGCCCCTGCACACCTCAAGGCCCGCACAATCTTTTCGTGAATACCCATTTATCTCCTTAGGTTTGTTTTCTCTCAATATCTGACAGACACACACGCAGCACAACACACACACACACACTCCCCCGAGCACACAATTCATCCCCATCCAAGGTTATACGGCGACCACTCTCGCTTGTGCTTCTTTGCACCCCAACATGCACAACACCTCAATCTTCAAAGAGGGCATCGAGCAGATCGAAGACGGCGACCACACCGCACTAGAGAATGCGGGGTCATTTGGAAGCAGGGTGATGTGACGATGGCTGACTGACTCCTCCCCCACCCTCTCTCTCTTGCACAAAATTACCAATCCCTCTCTCCCCCGCACAAAATTGTCAATCCCTCAACCCACGAGATCCTTCCCCTCTCGTCCATGTTTTTCTAGCTCTCTCATCAAACATGTTGTCTCTTCTCCTTCCACGTATACAGAATCCAGATGCACACGCATCTCATGTATATTACATGTATCCATCTTTCTCACAGACCTAACTTCTTCCTCTCTATTTCTCTCTCTATCTCTCTCTCTGTCTCGTTAGGTTTGTCTCCTACTCTCTCGTCCACATACATACAATCTTTCCCGCCCTATCTGCTCCATCTTCAAAAGCTCTCTCTGCACGTTTCATTCACACATTGGGATATGTCAAAATGTTGCTTCTATAATGGCTGATGTAGAGTTATGGTTGTTTTTGTTGCATCCTACAAAGTAATAACTATGAAATGCATTTAGATTCTCATTTGACTGGGATTATGTGAGTTTGAGCATGTTGTGAAGTACTATAGACCTTGTATACATCTTGGGATTCGACAATGATTGTAACTATTGAATTGTATAGACCATTACATTCGAAGTCAATAGCCTAATATATTTATTTCACAATTTCAACAAATGATTAGTTCACTACAAACTAAGAAAACAAATGTGTACTCCCTCCGTTTTTATTTAAGTCCGCGTATTAGCATTGGTCAAAGTCAAGTTTTGTAAACTCTCAGAAAGCTTATAACAAAAAATATTAACATATACAATAACAAATAAATACCATTAGATTCATTATTGAATGTACTTTCACATCATACATATTTGTTATGGTAAATGTTTATATTTTTCTATAAACTTGGTCAAACTTTAGGAAGTTTGACTTCGGTCAAACCTAATATGCAGAGTTTACTACTACTACTCGCTAGTTGCTTAGCCGAATCACTCAACACGCCACACGGGGAGTCCAGTGTCACAAAATTTGAGGTCGGCGGGAAAATCTCCCGCGACCCTGATTCGAGCAGTGGGAAGTTACCATCATAGCCTTCGGAACAGGCCTACGGATGACGCTTGGTAGGGGGCTGTTTTTGTAACTTCAGGTTCACCCTACCCAGCCAACCCCACCCCGGCACCCAGAGTAGTACACCTGAATACTCCCCATTTTCTATCCCCACCGCAAAATAGACTTCTCCACGGCACCACAGCCTTCGTGCTCCTCCCCTTTACATCGGCGCACTCGTCCACCGCAGCGCATCTGCCTCATCGACGACCTCGTACGCCGCACTGGAGCCGGTCCACCGTCGTCGTCGTACACGGAGCCTCTTCCCCGGCATCGTCTTCCACGGTCTCGGATCTGCTTCCCGGAAGCCGACGCCAAGCGCAGAAGTACCACCGTCGTGGACAATGAACTGACTCCCGTTGCCGACCATGACTCACAGAGGCCGCCGCGACCATCGTTCTCCTCCTCGATTGGTAATGTGTGTATTGAATCACTTAGCAGTACATGTGCAGTTCCAATTTTGTTCATACCTACCCTTCAAATTTCCTGGGTGCTATTGTTCCCGTAAAAGTAATTGGTTATAGCCTCCATTGTCCAACAGAATATCAGCTTGTAATTGTGCGTCGCTCCTGTATCGCGCTGTGCTTGGGTAGGTTTTTCATCTGCAACCAGTAGTGTGGCAAATGATGGAAAGGTTTTTAGAACTAGCAAGATGCCCATGCGTTGCACGCATCAAGATGCATTTGTATGAGTAGTTTATCTTGTGGGAGAAAAGGATGAACGAGGGAAGGCCTTATTTGCAAATCTGGAGAGGGGTATGGGTATCTTTTTGCAAAATTCCCATTTGTTTCCTTCCTATCTGTCAGATATAAATCGGACGGCCTATATTGCAAGAAAAAAAGTATAGAGAAAAAAGTAGACAGTAAAGGAAGTAGAGATAAATATTAAATATAAATAAATATAACAGTAGAGAAGAGAGTAGAGATAGCATGTTGAGATTTTTAAAGCGCCGCGCGTTGCGATTCTGTTGGAGATGCTCTAACATGGCAGACGAGTGCTTTAATGTTGCCCACAAGATGCGCGAGTATTACTAGTAGTATATTTTTCTTGCCATGTTGAGATTTTAAAACCACGAGTGCGAACATGCAGAGGAGCAATGAAGACCAAACACGGGATATTCGGGACATCTTCAAGGAGCGTGGCAAGTTAAAGAGGAGCTGCACCGAACCTGTAAAACGAGCTTTGGTAAGTAACACCCTTTCAATTACTTTTGTGTAGCCTCGTGTTCTTCGATGTGTATATGTTGTAGTTTCTGTTTCTCTTAAGCCTGGTGTTCTTCGATGTGTAATAAGAAGAGTCTTAATCGTCCTAATGCTTTCGTTTTTAGCTTGATGTAGGAAGTGGGTGTTCTCACCTTGTAGTCTGTTTTATTTTTTTCCTTTTGAATTCACTTCTCCGAGTTCTGTTTATCTGGCTTCTACTAAATGGATCTAGGTTGCTCTGAGTATTGATCTAAAAAAGAAGTAACTTCATGTCAGGATGCAGTTCCTGCGAGGAGGGAAGTATGGTCAACCTCGAGATCATGTTTCCAAAATGAGGCTGGATTACACACAAGGTGCCAGTTCCCTAATGATGCTGGATTAGACACAAGGTGCAAATTCCCAGATGATGCTGGATTACACACAAGCCAGGTGGAGTCGTCAGCTGTTCGTGTCCTCGTGGCATTAGTAAAGGCTGAAAGAAAGCGTGCAGCAGCCCTTGAGAATGTAGCTGAGTTCCTGAAGAAGCGAAAAGAGCAATCAGATGCTCTCTTCACCCAAGCCAAAGAAGAGATGGAAGAAGCCAGAAATAAGCTAGCAGAGGCAGAGCAGGCTAGGCGTCTCCTGCTATCTAAAACTGTTGTCAATACAAAATTTCCTTCATAATAGCTAGGTTCAAATGTTTATCCAGTCAGCATGCCTGTTGTGATGTCCGTGCATCTACTGATGTGGCACAAAATGTTTTTTTCGGGTCATGTAATAACAGCAATTACTTTCCAAACAATAACAGACGAAGCATTGGACATGGTATAGTTCACGCGCAAGCCCGACATTCCAAGTTCAACTTCCACATCAAACTCATGTTCACAGATATCTGCACATTCATACATAATGTCCACAACCATGATTCACTTCAAAGCCAAAAAAATGTGAGGAGAGTTATAAATAAAGAAAATCCTCTACTAGTTCCTGCTACCAGTGCGAGCACAACAAGTCAAGACCATGCGTAAATTAATTATATTTTAGTCATTTTTTGTGTTCTAAAATGCCTGCCGGCTCGCGGAAGGACGTGTTGCCGGCACACGCGCGGATTCAATGAAGGCAGGCGGGGCAGTCTTAAGCTGGTTGCACGCGGCGAGGAGGCGTGCTCAGCCGGGCCTGCAGCGAGTGCGGCCCTCTTGGCCGGCGCGCCGGTTCAATGCCTGCGCTATGAGAGGTCGCGTCCGTGTCAGAGCAATCACTCCCTCCAGTCCTTTTTTGTTTGGGTATAACAAAATCTCGTTTTCCATTCACATTTTACAAGTAAAATTCATGGACAAACTTTGACCCAAAGTACGATGGGGACTAGTAAACCAGAATGGAGGTAGTAGTTTTTTTAATCAAAGAAGGGTTTCCCCTTCCGATTTTCATTACTGAAAACCAGCATCTAAATCTAAACCATAGTATTTGCCCTAGAACTACCAGGTTCAACATCTCGCAACATAAACCCATACAACCTCCATCGCAAAAAAAACCATACAACCATACGCCAAGGAGGTACGTAGTACTATGAATTCCATTTTCGCTCCATACCAATCGTTCTAAAAACTACTTACTACTTATAACGCGCCATTGAAAATCGGAACTCTTAACCCCGCTAAAAACGATATTTTAAACGTGGCTACTCGATCTGTGGCAACTGGCGAGCCACCGCGCTCCAAGTCGTTCACCTGTGGTCCCGACCATCAACTCCTACGGATCAAATTATCACGCGAGCTGACTATTCCTACAAAGGTGCTCCACCACGTACCCGGTACCCGCGAATGCAGCAATCGTGCACCTAGGGTTTTAGGGTTTATTTGTTAACGTCGCCTTTACGTAACACTCATGTGTGCGAGACAGCGAGAGGCCGACTGCGTGCGTGCGCCTCTTCTCTTCGTATATGTACTCCACCGTTTGTCTGGTGTCCAAAAAATTATAATAACTACTAGCAATGTGCCAATGCGTTGCCACACGATCAAAGTAGATTAATACATATTCACCGATTTGATAGAAAAAAAGTCTAGTTTTGAAATACGTATATCACTAAAAATATGTTATGTTTCACTCAAAATATATTCCTTTGGCGGTTTTGATGAGATAAGGGAGGAATGTTGTTGGTTTCAAGATTCGAGAAGTGGTATATGTCTAATTTCTACTCTTACTAGCAAGATGCCCGTGCGTTGCACGGAACATCAAGATCTTGTGGGAGAAAAGGATGAACGAGGGAAGGCCTTATCTGCAAATGTGGTGAAGAGTGCGGGTAAATTGCCATATTTTCCTTCCTATCCGTCAGATATAAATCGGACGACCTACATTGCAGGATGGCAGGCCCACCATCATCACCAACTCTATTTTTATCCCTACTCTTATAAAAAGCATTGTCGGTGATGATCGTGTGCCTGCCATCCTGCAATATAGGCCGTCCGATCTATATCTGACGGATAGGAAGGAAACTATGGCAATTTTGCAAAAAGATACCCACACCCCTCTCCACATTTGCAAATAAGGCCTTCCCTCGTTCATCCTTTTCCCCACAAGATAAACTACTCATACAAATGCATCTTGATGTTCCGTGCAACGCATGGGCATCTTGCTAGTTGTTGCAAAAAGCCCATGTGTGTGTGAGAGAGAGGGAGAGTGGAGGAGGACGGAGTGCATGTGTGACAAAGACACAAGGAGTGTGTGTGCGATAGGTATCAGCTTAAAATGAGGCGATAGTGTGTGTGTGCACGATCGAGAGGGCGTGTCTCAAGAAGGGAAGAAAAATCTACATAGATACAAGGAGCGGGAGAGAGACATGTATGCGATGGTGGAAGCACGAGTGTGCGGGTGTATAAACCTATCTAGAGGCTAGCTAGTCGATAAATGTTTGTGAGAGAAATACGAGTCGGGGTGCGAAAGCGAGAGTTTTGTGTGTGTGAGAGAGAGACGGTAGTCGGGAAGGGGAGTGGAAGCAGGAGTTGTGTGTGTGTCTGTGAGAGAGAGAGAGAGGAGACGGTAGTCGGGGTTGTCTGATCGGTAAACAAATGAATAATGTCAGTCTGGGATGGAGACGAAAAGGAGACCGCAACAAATGTTGTGTCTACAGGAGAGAGAGAGAGAGAGTAATTTTAGTGGTATGAGTCATATGTAGAGACATATAGGGTGTGTGAGAGAATCCCATAGAGAGAAAGACAAAGTGAAAGACGAGTGGAGACTGTGTGTGTGGCGGTGAAAAAGAAAGCTTAGGTACCGAGTGATACCAGAGAACAGTAGAGACGTGAGAGATAATGAAAACCGTGTAATGTATAATGATAGGGAGAGTGTGACACTTCTCAAGGGAGACGTCGAGAGACCATGTTTGCGAGGATAGGAGAAACATGAAGTGAGCGTGCGGGTGAGCTGGAGAAAAGAGAGTGATAGCTACCTGAAGGAGCATGCATGCGAGAGAGATGGGCGTGAAAGGAGTGAACAAAAAAGGGATTCAAATATTTGAATTCGAGATGATGATACATGTAATCCATACTCGAACCAAAATTGATCTATCAAACATGCATACTCATATGAATTCACGCACATCTATGTTATTTAATATGTAGATATTACTGATCCATACATTTTAGTAGAACATAATTTGGTTAAATTTTTTCGAATTCAACCTTAAGATTTCGAGATCGTTGTATTTGTAAATCATATTATACATATAAAGGAGCAGAATTCTTTGTTGTGCTTTTGAAAGTATATATAAAAAATGATGTATATAGAATGTAATTCCAATTGAAAATGGATCCCGCCCGAAAAAAATAGAATACAAACGGGATTCTAATTGAGTTGGCACGGTAAACGTGCACTCTGCAAAATTTGAACGAAGCGGGGAAAGTCGCAGTAACCGCTCGAAACCAAAATCTGCGAGATGGAAATCACTACTGCCTATCCCTGCCACGCAAAGCCTATCTGCTGGATTTCTATAGGTTTCGATAGGGGTAGGTTTGTAATTTCACCCAAACGTGACGTAACCGCCTCTCGCCCGGATTCATACACGGTGGGCACCAAAACACAGTGTGTCCTCAGCCCAAATCGACTCCCTCCCCAATTCATATTAATACACGGTGGGCGCCAAAAACAAACTCTCGTCAGCAAGTATTCAGTGTATGAGAGATTGCCGTCCTATCCCCAACCGACTAATGTTGCTGTGATGTAGTAGAAATTTGAAACGAGGGCTAAGTTTGTAAATTTCCTCGCATTTGAGACAAGCGCGCCCTAAATACATGGTCCCCCCTTCCTCTCTACCTCCATTTTCCCCATTCGTACTCCGTGGGCGCCAAAACACCCTCTCCACCCCACCCTCCTCCGTCCGCCGCCGTTCGCCACCCCATCCACTGCCGTTCTCCTCCACCATGCCGGAGCTGATACCCCGACGCCGCCGTCCATTACAAGAGATCGACCTCTCTCATCCACGGCTTCGGACCGGGATCCTTGAATCTCGTCCTCTCGCTTCATCCCCAACGTCGTCCACCTTCCTGGCGCCGCTCCTACGGCCGTCTCGTCCACCGCGCCTCGCTGCCACCGCCTACCCTCCTAGATCTGCTTCCACGCCACCGACAGCCATCGCTACCGCAGCACCGTCAAATTCTCAGCAGATGCATACACGACGCCGCACCAGAGGCGGTACTCTTTCGTATCTGCTCAACTTATTTATCGCAGCAAGAAAATAGATCGCCACTGCTTTACTCTGATTTCTTTTCTTGGTTGCGAAGTTGCCTTTGTCCGGTTTTCACCTTCAAATCTGCCATGGCACGCTCAACACTATACTCCCAATGCTTATGGTTTTCCCCTTTTATATTCCACACTAGTTAAATCACAGTAGACTAAATTTCAAAATTGGGTCAGTTGATTTTACAGAGCTCGTCGGAGTTCGCCGGTGCGATCGAAGGGGCTCGGGTGGTTGTGGGGCCTCGTCGAATGAAGAAAACTCAACGTGGGTGGGGGTTGGGGCGGGGGTGGGGGTTGGGGGTGGCGGAGGAACACAGGCGGTGGGGGCTGGTGGTCCGGCCGGTGGCCCGTGCGGTATTCTCTTTGGGAAGAATCAGAGACGAGGAAGAAGAAGGGTTAGGAGACGTAGGATCTTTATCCAACCGCCTAAAATGGTCGAGAGACAGCTGGGAGTTGCATTCTTAATGCGCTCTGGTTCATCATGTGTGGGCACTACGCAACCAACATTTTATTATCCAAAATCTGCTTGCTCTTCTTTACCATGTTCCTCTTCCGTTCTTCTTTAATATGTACTCTCTCTATTCCTACATACAAGTCTTTGTATAGATTCCACAATAGACTACATATGGAGCAAAACGAGTGAATCTACACTCTAAAATGTATCTGGATACATCTGTATGTGATCCATAGTGGAAATCTCTACCAAGACTTATATTTTGGAATGGAGGGAGTATGATAGTAGTACAGTATGTTCCTTGTACTGAAGATGAGCAGGGACATTTGCAGTGTAGAGATCTATACGATCAGTTGTGATGGACACTTTGAGCCTCTTTGATTTGTAGGATCTTGTAAACATAGGAATAGGATTTGTAGTGGCCTGCCCACTTGAATCCTATAAGAATAGCAAGGAAATGCGGGGATCTGTGTCGCCTTTGAGTGTTACACTGATATTAACAGTACCGCACCTTCACTTGAAGAGAGCTGGTATCCGAAGCCTTTCTAGCCGTACCGGCAATACTAGCACATATATTCCAGCAAGTTCCACTTTGCTTATTTTACTCTGATGCTTAAGGTTTTCCCGTTATATCTACACAATGATCTGTGTAGCTGCTTTGTGTCGCACTAGCAGCAGTCCACTCTTGAAGCTAAAAACTGAAATGACTTACAAAACTGGCACCAAGGCATTGAGTGCCATTCTGGATGCAATGAAACTCATATGCTCCCCACTGCTATGTCTTGAGCTTGCGTTGGTTTTCCCCGAAGAGGAAGGGATGATGCAGCAGAGTAGCGTAAGTATTTCCCTCAGTTTTTGAGAACCAAGGTATCAATCCAGTAGGAGGCTATGCTCAAGTCCCTCGTACCTGCACAAAACGATAGCTACTCGCAACAAACGCGATTAGGGGTTGTCAAGCCCTTCACGGTCACTTACGAGAGTGAGATCTGATAGATAGAATATTTTTGGTATTTTTGATATAAAGATGCAAAGTAAAAAGTAAAGGCAAAGTAAAAGGAAAAGCAAGATTAAAGTGATGGAGATTGATATGATGAGAATAGACCCGGGGGCCATAGGTTTCACTAGTGGCTTCTCTCAAGAGCATAAGTATTCTACGGTGGGTGAACAAATTACTGTTGAGCAATTGACAAAATTGAGCATAATTATGAGAATATCTAGGCATGATCATGTATATAGGCATCACGTCCGTGACAAGTAGACCGAAATGATTCTGCATCTACTACTATTACTCCACTCATCGACCGCTATCCAGCATGCATCTAGAGTATTAAGTTAAAAACAGAGTAACGCCTTAAGCAAGATGACATGATGTAGAGAGATAAATTTATGCAATATGAAATAAGACCTATCTTCTTATCCTCGATGGCAACGATACAATACGTGCCTTGCTGCCCCTTCTGTCACTGGGAAAGGACACCGCAAGATCGAACCCAAAGCTAAGCACTTCTCCCATGGCAAGAACTACCAATCTAGTTGGCCAAACCAAACGGATAATTCAAAGAGACTTGCAAAGATAACCAATCATACAAAAAAGAATTCAGAGAAGATTCAAATATTATTCATAGATAGACTTGATCATAAACCCACAATTCATCGATCTCAACAAACACACCGCAAAAAGAAGATTACATCGAATAGATCTCCACAAGAGAGGGGGAGAACTTTTTATTGAGATTCAAAGAGAGAGAAGAAGCCATCTAGCTACTAACTATGGACCCGAAGGTCTGAGGTAAACTACTCACACTTCATCGGAGAGGCTATGATGATGTAGAAGCCCTCCGTGATGACGGCCTTCTTCTGGCGGAGCTCCGGAACAGGCCCCAAGATGGGATCTCGTGGATACAGAAAGTTGCGGTGGTGGAATTAGGTTTGTGGCTCCTGTTCTAATAGTTTGGGGGTACGTGTGTATATATAGGAGGAAGAAGTACACCGGAGGATCAACGAGGGGCCCACGAGGCAGGGGGCGGGCCCTAGGGGGGGGCGCCCCCACCCTCGTGATCGCCTCTTTTTTTCCTTGGAGCAGGGTCCAAGTCTCCTGGATCACGTTCGGTGAGAAAATCATGTTCCCAAAGATTTTATTCCGTTTGGACTCTATTTGATATTCCGTTTCTTTGAAACACTGAAATAGGCAAAAAACAACAATTCTGGGCTGGGCCTCCGGTTAATAGGTTAGTCCCAAAAATAATATAAAAGTGGAAAATAAAGCCCAATATAGTCCAAAATAGTAGATAATATAGCATGGAGCAATCAAAAATTATAGAGATATGTTGGAGGCGTATCAGGCATCCCCAAGCTTAATTCCTGCTCGTCCTCGAGTAGGTAAATGATAAAAAGAGAATTTTTTATGCGGAGTGCTACTTGGCATAATTTCAATGTAAATCTTCTTAATTGTGATATGAATATTCAGATTAGAAAGATTCAAGACAAAGGTTTATATTGACATAAAATAATAATACTTCAAGTATACTAACAAAGCAATTATGTCTTCTCAAAATAACATGGCCAAAGAAAGTTATCCCTACAAAATCATATAGTCTGGCTATGCTCCATCTTCACCACACAAAGTATTAAATCATGCACAACCCCGATGACAAGCCAAGCAATTGTTTCATATTATAAATGTATGAAAGCTCAACAAAAGAAACTAGTGGGTGTGCATCCAACTTGCTTGTTCACGAAGACCTAGGGCACTTGAGGAGGCCAATTTTTGGAATATACAAGCCAAGTCCTATAATGAAAAATTCCCACTAGTATATATGAAAGTGATAACATGAGAGACTCTCTACTATGAAGATCATGGTGCTACTTTGAAGCACAAGTGTGGTAAAAGGATAGTAACATTGTCCCTTCTCTCTTTTTCTCTCATTTTTATGGCCTTTCTCTTTTTTATGGCCTTTCTCTTTTTTTATTTGGGCTTCTTTGGCCTCTTTTTTTATTATATATATATATATATATATATATATATATTTCATCCGGAGTCTCATCCCGACTTGTGGGGGAATCATAGTCTCCATCATTCTTTCCTCACTGGGACAATGCTCTAATAATGATGATCATCACACTTTTATTTTTCTTACAACTCAACAATTATAACTCGATACTTAGAACAAAATATGACTCTATATGAATGCCTCCGGCGGTGTACCGGGATATGCAATATGGTAATGATGAAGTGTGTCATAATAAACGGAACGGTGGAAAGTTGCATGGCAATATATCTCGGAATGGCTATGGAAATGCCATAATAGGTAGGTATGGTGGCTGTTTTCAGGAAGGTAATGGTAGGTGTATGATACCGGCGAAAGGTGCACGGTATTAGAGAGCTAGCAAAGGTGGAAGGGTGAGAGTGCGTATGATCCATGGACTCAACATTAGTCATAAAGAACTCATATACTTATTGCAAAAATCTAGAAGTTATCAAAGCAAAGTACTATGCGCATGATCCTAGGGGGATAGATTGGTAGGAAAAGACCATCGCTCGTCCCCGATCGCCACTCATAACGAAGACAATCAATAAATAAATCATGCTCCAACTTCATCACATAACGGTTCACCATAAGTGCATGCTACGGGAATCACAAACTTCAACACAAGTATTCTTTAAATTCACAACTACTAAACTAGCATGACTTTAATATTATCACCTCCATATCTCAAAACAATTATCAAGCATCCAACTTTTCTTAGTATTCAACACACTCAAAAGAAAGTTTCACAAATCTTGAATACCAAGCATGTTATTATTAAGCAAATTACCATGCTAAGACTCTCAAAATAATTTAAGTGAAGCATGAGAGATCAATAGTTTCTTTAAAACAAATCCACCACCGTTCTCTAAAAGATCTAAGTGAAGCACATAGAGCAAAATTATAACACTCAAAAGATATAAGTGGAGCGCATAGAGCAAAACTACTTAGCTCAAAAGATATAAGTGAAGCACATAGAGTATTCTATCAAACTCTAATTCATATATGGCTCTCTCAAAAGGTGTGTACAGCAAGAATGATTGTGGCATACTAACAAACAAAGACACAAATAATACAAGATGCTCCAAGCAAAACACATATCATGTTGGTGAATAAAAATATAGCTCGAAGTAAAGTTACCGATGGAAGTGGACGAAAGAGGGGATGCCTTCCGGGGCATCCCCAAGCTTTGACTTTTTGGTGTCCTTGGATTGTCTTGGGGGTGCCATGGGCATCCCCAAGCTTAGGCTCTTGCCACTCCTTGTTCCATAATCCATCAAATTCTTACCCAAAACTTGAAAACTTCACAACACAAAACTCAAAGTAGAAAACTCGTGAGCTCCGTTAGCGAAAGAAAACAAAAGACCACTTCAAGGTACTGTGATGAAATCATCCTTTATTTATATTGGTGTTAAAACTACTGTATTCCAACTTCTCTATGGATTATAAACTATTTTACTAGCCATAGATTCATCAAAGTAAGCAAACAACACACGAAAAACAAAATCTGTCAAAAACAGAACAGTCTGTAGTAATCTGTAGCTAGCACAAGATCTGGAACCCCAAAAATTCTAAAATAAATTTCTGGACGTGAGGAATTTATCTATTAATCGTATGCAAAAATAATTAACTAAATATAACTCTTTAAATAAAAATGACAGCAGTTCTCGTGAGAACTAAAGTTTCTGTTTTTTACAGCAAGTTCAACAAGACTTTTCCCAAGTCTTCCCAACGGTTCTACTTGGCACAAACACTATTAAACACAAAAAAACACAACCAAAACAGAGGCTAGATAATTTATTTATTACTAAACAGGAGCAAAAATCAAGGAATGAAAATAAATTTTGGTTGCCTCCCAACAAGCGCTATCGTTTAACGCCCCTAGCTAGGCATAAAAGCGAGGATATATCTAGGCATTGCCATCTTTGGTTGGCAATCCATAAGTGGCTCTCATGATAGTTTCATATGGTAATTTTATTTTATTTCTTGGAAAGTGTTCCATTCCCTTTTTTAATGTAAATTGAAATCTAATATTCCCTTCCTTCATATCAATAATCACACCAACCGTTCTAAGGAAAGGTCTACCAAGAATAATAGGGCAAGAAGGATTGCAATCTATATCAAGAACAATGAAATCTACGGGCACATAATTCGTATTTGCAACAATAAGAACATCATTAATTCTTCCCATAGGTTTCTTAATAGTGGAATCCGCAATATGCAAGTTTAGAGAGCAATCATCAAAATTACGGAAATCTAGTAAATCACACAAAGTCTTGGGAATGGTAGAGACACTAGCACCCAAATCACACAAAGCATAAAACTCATGATCTTTAATATTAAATTTTAATTGTTGGTTCCCACTCATCATAGAGTTTTCTAGGGATAGAAACTTTCAACTCAAGTTTTTCTTCGTAAGATTGCATCAAGGCATCAACAATATGTTCGGTAAAGGCTTTATTTCGACTATAAGCATGTGGGGAATTTAGCACGGATTGCAACAAGGAAATAAAATCAATTAAAGAGCAACTTTCATAATTAAATTCCTTGAAATCCAATATAGTGGGTTTAGCAACATGTAGAATTTTATTTCGTTCAATCCCACTTTCATCAATTTCATCATTAAGATCTAAATACTCCGAATTTTTAGAACGCCTTCTAGATAAAGGAAGATCATATTCAGTTTCATCAAGATTCATATTGCAAAACAAAGATTTAATAGGAGACACATCAATAACTTTTAGATCTTCATCATTATTTTCATAGGAATTGTAAGAACACGCTTTAATAAAGGCATCTTTGGAAGCACGCATCCTAGCGGTTCTTTCTTTACACACATCAATTGAAATTCTCATGGCTTTAAGAGACTCATTGATATCATGATTAGGTGGAATAGATCTAAGTTTCAAAGAATAAACATCAAGAGCAATTCTATCAATGTTCCTAGCCAAATCATCAATCTTAAGCAATTTTTCTTCAATAATAGCATTAAAATTCTTTTGCAAAGAAATAAATTCTTTAATATTTGATTCAAAATCAGGGGGTATCTTATTATAATTTCCATAAGAGTTATTGTAGGAATTCCCATAATTATTAGAAGGATTACTAGGATATGGCCTAGGATTAAAATTCCCTCTATAAGCGTTGTTACCAAAATTGTTCCTACCAACAAAATTCACATCCATAGATTCAGTGTTATTCTCAATCAAAGTAGACAAAGGCATATCATTAGGATCAGAAGAAACACTCTTAGTAGCAAATAATTTCATAAGTTCATCCATCTTTCCACTCAACACATTAATTTCTTCTATCGCATGCACTATTTTATTAGAAGTTCTTTCAGTATGCCATTGAGAATAATTAACCATAATATTATCTAGGAGTTTAGTAGCATCACCTAAAGTGATTTCCATAAAAGTGCCTCCCACGGTCAAATCTAAAAGATTTCTAGAAGCAAAATTCAATCCAGCATAAAAATTCTGTATAATCATCCACATATTCAAACCATGAGTAGGGCAATTATGTATCATTAATTTCATTCTCTCCCAAGCTTGTGCAACATGTTCATGATCAAGTTGTTTAAAGTTCAAAATATCGTTTCTAAGAGAGATGATCTTAGCGGGAGGAAAATACTTAGAGATAAAAGCATCTTTGCACTTGTTCCATGAATCAATACTATTCTTAGGCAAAGACGAAAACCAAGCTTTAGCACGATCTCTAAGCAAAAAAGGAAATAGCTTCAATTTAACGACATCAGTATCGACATATTTTTTCTTTTGCATATCACATAGATCAACGAAGCTATTCAGATGAGTAGCGGCATCTTCACTAGGAAGGCCGGCGAATTGATCTTTCATAACAAGATTCAACAAAGCAGTATTAATTTCACAAGATTCAGCATCGGTAAGAGGAGCAATCGAAGTGCTAAGGAAATCATTATTATTGGTATTGGTGAAGTCACACAATTTAGTATTATCTTGAGCCATCGCGACAAACAAGCAAACAAACTAGCACACGAGCAAACAAGGGGCAAACAGAGAGGGAGGATAGAGAGAGACAGGGCAAATAAAATGGCAAGGGTGAAGTGGGGGAGAGGAAAACGAGAGGCAAATGGAAAATAATGTAATGCGAGAGATAGGGATTGTGATGGGTACTTGGTATGTTGACTTTTTGCGTAGACTCCCCGACAACGGTGCCAGAAATCCTTCTTGCTACGTCTTGAGCTTGTGTTGGTTTTCCCCGAAGAGGAAGGGATGATGCAGCAGAGTAGCGTAAGTATTTCCCTCAATTTTTGAGAACCAAGGTATCAATCCAGTAGGAGGCTACGCTCAAGTCCCTCATACCTGCACAAAACGATAGCTACTCGCAACCAACGCGATTAGGGGTTGTCAAGCCCTTCACGGTCACTTACGAGAGTGAGATCTGATAGATAGAATATTTTTGGTATTATTGATATAAAGATGCAAAGTAAAAAAGTAAAGGCAAAGTAAAAAGCAAAGCAAAATTAAAGTGATGGAGATTGATATGATGAGAATAGACCCGGGGGCCATAGGTTTCACTAGTGGCTTCTCTCAAGAGCATAAGTATTCTACGGTGGGTGAACAAATTACTGTTGAGCAATTGACAAAATTGAGCATAATTATGAGAATATCTAGGCATGATCATGTATATAGGCATCACGTCCGTGACAAGTAGACCGAAATGATTCTGCATCTACTACTACTACTCCACTCATCGACCGCTATCCAGCATGCATCTAGAGTATTAATTTAAAAACAGAGTAACGCCTTAAGCAAGATGACATGATGTAGAGAGATAAATTCATGCAATATGAAATAAACCCCATCTTGTTATCCTCGATGGCAACGATACAATACGTGCCTTGCTGCCCCTTCTGTCAGTGGGAAAGGACACCGCAAGATCGAACCCAAAGCTAAGAACTTCTCCCATGGCAAGAACTACCAATCTAGTTGGCCAAACCAAATGGATAATTCGAAGAGACTTGCAAAGATAACCAATCATACATAAAAGAATTCAGAGAAGATTCAAATATTATTCATAGATAGACTTGATCATAAACCCACAATTCATCGATCTCAACAAACACACCGCAAAAAGAAGATTACATCGAATAGATCTCCACAAGAGAGGGGGAGAACTTTGTATTGAGATTCAAAGAGAGAGAAGAAGCCATCTAGCTACTAACTATGGACCCGAAGGTCTGAGGTAAACTACTCACACTTCATCAGAGAGGCTATGATGATGTAGAAGACCTCCGTGATGACGGCCCTCTTTCGGTGGAGCTCCGGAACAGGCCCCAAGATGGGATCTCGTGGATACAGAAAGTTGCGGCGGTGGAATTAGGTTTTGGGCTCCTGTCTGATCGTTTGGGGGTACGTGTGTATATATAGGAGGAAGAAGTACACCGGAGGAGCAACGAGGGGCCCATGAGGCAGGGGGGCGCGCCCTAGGGGGGCGCCGCCCACCCTCGTGACCGCCTCTTTTGTTCCTTGGAGCAGGGTCCAAGTCTCTTGGATCATGTTCGGTGGGAAAATCACGTTCCCGAAGATTTTATTCCGTTTGGACTTCGTTCGATATTCCGTTTTTTCGAAACACTGAAATAGGCAAAAAACAACAATTCTAGGCTGGGCCTCCGGTTAATAGGTTAGTCCCAAAAATAATATAAAAGTGGAAAATAAATCCCAATATAGTCCAAAATAGTAGATAATATAGCATGGAGCAATAAAAAATTATAGATACGTTGGAGACGTATCACCCACCTGTTGATTCTTGTTCAGAATATGATCCTAATGACTATTCTAACCTCAAGGAGTCAAAGGAAGATGGCCTGTCCTGTTCACCCATCAAGGTGCTTGTTCTAATTTGGCAATGTTTTATTGATTGCGGGTATTTTGCATATGGTGTCTTGTATTTCTTCTACTTTGTTGCACCACCATCTGCTTAGTTTACTCATCATATATGTCGAGATGCCATGCCCATCCATTATCAATACATATTACATCTGTCATCATAGCATGTTTTTCCACTCAAATGTTGTTCTTGTGCATCAAACATCAAAAAGGAAGAGGGTGATTGCCGAACCTGATGGAGCACTAGCAAAGTCCTTGAAAAATGTGGTGGTGCCGGAGAAATCAGACAGCATCCCACTTATATTGGTTGTATAACCAAAGACACAAAACGTAGGACCGACTCCAGCAGACTGTACCCATACTTCACTGGCCACACCACTAGCCCCACCACACAGGACCTGCACTCCAGCAAAAGGTAAACCGATTTCATTTGCCATAGCACCAGCTGTACCACAGAAAAAATCCCACTCCAGCAAAAAGTACAGCAAGTCCACCGGCCAAAGACCTATCCCAACTGCAGAGACGGCCAATTCCTGTGGATTGGAACCCCATTCCATTTATTCCCAGTTTAAAAGATAATGCTTTCAATGTTGTTAGGGACTACGTGCATATATTCCCATCATGGGAAGATTATTGTGAAGACAAACACCATTTTCACATCTTCCTGTCCAACTTACGTGTAAGTGCTATTATTCATGGTTATTATTTTCCTGTTTTCTGCTGATTGAACACATCAATGATTTACATTACATTGTTGTAACTAGGCGAGGGTCAATATGGATAGTCATGACGAGCAAAGCTTGCTTGTGCTTTTCAAGGAAGCATTGCAGCAGTATCGGTGTTACCTAAGGAAATCACACTTTGATGGCAAGTCTATAAACGAATTTCCGGTGAAGTCTCCTATGCTAAATTTAGAAGACATTCAATGGAAAAACCTTGTTATGCACTGGTCTCGTTCCCAGGATGAGGTACTGTCTATGAAATCACATGACAATTTGAACTTCTAGTTTTCTGCATGTGCCTTATGGATCTTTTTTGCAGGAAATCTGCTCGAAGAAGAATTCCGGTTTGACAAGAACGACGGGATATCGCAAATATGCTGCCCGCTGCTTTGCTCTTGTTAGTACATGTTGTCCTGTATCACTGTACTTGCATACATATCTGGTTCATTATGTGACAGTAGTATCCATGATAGCTTGCTTATCAATTGTTCGCTCCAAATTATCTGATATGTATGAATGGTTACATTAGTGTAGAATATATCCAATGCCAATGTTTATTTAGCTCTGCATTGTTCTTGTAAGTACATGCTGTCCTTTATCAGTGTACTTATAATGACAGGTATTTGTTCATGTACCATCACTCTGCAGCTTATTTTCCTTTGGCCTCCATTTTCTACACATCAGATCTATATTTACTCTTACCATAAGGTTGGTACTGAAGAAGTTTAGCTGTGCATTGCTCTTGGTTGTAACTTTTGCATGTATCGCTGCACTTACATTTATAGCTACTTGGTTATGTAGCATCACTCTTCATATTATCTTAAATATTCTCCATTTTTTCGTATATTATCACATCTATATTTACTCTTAACAAAATGTAGAATAAAGGCAATGATTTTGAAGAAGATTCTATGGTAAACTTCTTGAATTGCCCCCCATCAGCATGGACAAGGCCTTTATAGAGCCTGTCTTCACCAATAATGTAAGTTTGTCCATCTCAAGCCTTCAAACTTTGTTGTATATATTTGGTTAGGCATGACCGCAACGGCTGATTATTTTTGGTGTTTGCATCAAATTGCTTGTTTAAAGTTCATTATGTAGTTCATAAACAAAATTTTGTCCTTTCTCAATGTAAGTTTTCAGTTATACAACCAAGTTCCTTCTTCATACCATGTAAATTAAACTATACAGAGCAGCTGATCTTCTTTTGCACTGCATGTATGCTTTTGTTCTTCATCCGTAATCCAGTGGTGTGGTGAACCTAACCACTACAGCACAATGTCATATTCTGCAATGTCTTAACTATGAACAATGTCATATCATTCTACTATTATTTAAACCGTCTCTTTATTTGCCAATCTGAAATGGTATAAATTGACAGCACACTAACCATTGATACTTATGAGTTCTTGATCCGTAATCTAGTGGTGTCGTGAAGGTGCCAACTCCTTCACAGTGTCATTTCCTGCCATGTCTTGACTTAAACAATACCATATTGTGTTAATGCAATTTTAAAATGTGTCACTTTATTCGTCAGTAAGAAATGTGATGAATTGTTAGCACTGATACTTTATGTGCAAAACATGTCATCTGTCTGCTTGTTTATCTTTCAGAGTGAGGAAGATATAAGTGTTGAACAAGCGCAGTCTCATCATCTTGCTCAGCTGCTTGCGCTGCAGCTCCCCGGCAGGGCTAACTTTTCTTGAACTCTATTGAAGTGCTGTCGGTTTTGTATATTATTTTGTCGGCGTGTTTATTTGCACTGGTGGCGATCTTTGATGCCTAGTGTATGTAATCTGTTGTCTTCTTGTGCTTTATTATCATAGTGGCGAACTTTGATGCCCAGTGGATGTAATATGCCATAATTTCTTTATTGTATAGTCTAGTTTTTTTCTTATTCACGATGCTGCAGTTATTTTACTGTATATATATCCTGTCTTCGCAGTAAACCGGCCAAACCATAAAATTACGGTACATAATCGGGCCGTCATGCAATCACGATGTAGGTTGGGCCTGAAACGTGTCGAACAGTTCACGGGCCGGTAGCAGCCCGAAATGAACCCCGACCATGCTTGTGCAAATCAAATCACGGGCTTTTAACAGGCCAAAATTGTCTCGGTCCTTGTTTGTCTCAATCAGATATCGGCTACGAGCAGGTTGGATGCAAACCGGGCCGTAGTTAGGCCCAACTATATGACGGGCTTTTAACAGGCCGAAATTAATATAGGGCCGAAATGTTAAATGAGCCCTTAATAGGCCAAAACTAATATCAGGCCGAATTACTAAGTGGGTCTTTAGCAAGTGGGCCGAAAAGCATAGTGTCCAGTTGACGGGCCGAATCTGATATGGGCCATAATTGAGCCCAAAGCCTCTTAAAGGGCCGGACCTGATCTGGGCCATAATTTGGCCCAGAACGTGGTAGGCTTTTAACAGGCCGGATCTCATATGGGCTACTATTAGGCCTGGAGCGTGGCAGGCCATTAATGGACCGGATCAAATATGGGTCGACATTTGGCCCAAAACATGGCAGCCAGTTAATGGGTCGGCCTACTAGGGTCCTCAAAATCTTGTGGGCCTACAGCTGGGTCGGCCCATTAATGTCAGCGAAATCTCGTGGGCCTTTAGCTGGGCCGACCCATTATGATCCGCAAGAATCTTGTGGGCCTTTACATGGGCCGGCCCATTATGGCACACAAAAATCTTGTGGGCCTTTACCTGGACCGGCCCATTATGGCCCGCAAAATCTTGTGGGCCTTTAGCTGGGCCAACCCATTATGGTTCGCAAAATCTCGTGGGCCTTTAGCTAGGCCGGCCCATCATGGTCCACAAAATCTTGTGGGCCTTCAGTTGGGCCGGCCCATTTAAACTTGATGGGCCGGTCCACGTGTCAACATATCATAGGCGCGTCTCGCCCATTGGATGAGTGACACCTGTGCCAACGCGGACCTGACACGTGTCTCCTCCAACCAATGATGATTTTACACGTGGAAAATCCCCATTGGTCGGGGCTGTTAACGGGTTATCAGGTCCAAAACCCGACCCGATAGCTTAACGGCGTTCCGTTACGGTGGATGCCACGTGTCGGCCACCCTTGATGAAAGCACTTTTGTGACGCGCGATTTATCATCATGGAAGTGGACACTTCCGTGATGATAATTTTGGTAATGTCATGGAACACTTCTACGACAACACATGTATGACTATCTTGATTCTTTCATAAAATCGTCATGGATGCACATGCATGGCAGAAAACGCGACCTACTGTGACAAACACGTATCATCACGGAAGTGTATTTTTTTGTAGTGCATGTCACTCTGGCATGCACCATGGCACTTGGGGGCTAAAGCAAAGTCATTTTTTGGCTCACTTTATTGAAGATCTGACTCATCATATTATAATGAGCCGGCCCTTGCGGGCTACCAATTGCTCCTATCAACAATTCAAGGTACACAAGTCTTAATCCATTATATTAAAGGGTCCACTGCTCAGTTGGTAAAGCACAAAGCTCTTAACCTTGTGGACGTGGGTTCAAGCCCCATGATGGGAGTTAAATCATATGATATTATTTTCAATGAAGTATATATAAAGTACCAGCTTAGTATTATCTTACTGAGCCGGCCCTTGGAGGCTACACGTTGTTGTTAAAGTGTGAGTTTTCTGGACGCCTATTCAGGTTATCATTAGATCAAGATGGCAGTCAAGGACCAGGAGAAGACAACTTTCATCACTCCGTTTGGGGCCTTCTGCTATGTGTCTATGCCCTTCGGGCTCAAGAGTGCCCAGGCAACTTATCAATGGTGTATGCAGAATTGCCTTCACAATCAGATTGGGCGTAATGTTCATGCTTATGTGGATGATATAGTGGTAAAGTCCAGGAAAGAGGAAACCTTGGTCAAAGATCTGAAAGAGACCTTTGATAACCTCCTGGTCTACAAAATGATGCTTAACCCGACCAAGTGTGTTTTTGGAGTTCCATCTGGCAAACTCTTGGGTTTTTTGGTGTCCAACCGAGGTATTGAAGCTAACCCGGAGAAGATTAAGGCAATCACATCCCTGGCCAAACCAACATGCATCAATGACGTTCAGCGGCTGGCGGGTTGTGTTGCTGCTTTGAGCCGGTTCATAAGCCGGTTAGGGGAGAAGGTGATGTCTTTGTATCAGATGATGAAGAAAACAGATGATTTTGTTTGGAGCGATGGTGCGAACTCTGCTTTTGAGGATCTAAAGAAATAGCTTGCCCAGACGCCGGTCCTTGCTACTCTAGTTGAGAAAGAGCCGCTATTGTTATACGTAGCCGCCAATTCATGAGCTGCTACTGTGGCAATTGTGGTGGAGCGCAAGGAGGTTGGCAAGGCACATCCGGTTCAACGGCTGGTTTACTACGTCAGTGAGGTGTTGATTGAATCTAAACAAAGATATCCACATTGGCAGAAGCTCGTGTATGGAGTGTTCATGGCGAGCCGGAAGCTCAAACATTACTTTCAGGGTCACCCAATCACTGTGGTTAGCTCTACTCCTTTGGGGGACATCATTCAAAATAGAGAAGCCACTGGACGAGTCGCCAAGTGGGCCATTGAGCTTGGGTCTCATGGGTTGAAGTATGTACCACATACTGCGATTAAGTCTCAAGCACTGGTTGACTTTATTAATGACTGGACAGAGATGCAGATGCCGGAGGAGAAACCAGACAACACATATTGGAGTATTCACTTTGATGGGTCCAGACAGTTGGAAGGCTCGTGGGCTGGAGTTGTTTTAACCTTCCCTCGAGGTGACAAATTTTGTTATGTGTTGCGGCTGATGTTTCCTTCACTAACAACGCAGCGGAATATGAAGCATTGCTCCATGGTCTTCGAATGGCTAAAGAGATGAGCCTGAGCGGGTCCGGTGTCTTGGCAACTCAGATTTGGTAGCTCAACAGGTGTCGGGCAAGTGGGATTCCAAAGATCCTCTCATGGCGGCTTATCACCGTGAAGTTGATGCTGTTGCAGGGCATTTTAAAGGTTATCGGATGGAGCACATTGACCATAGGAAGAACCAAGCGGTTGATGCTTTAAGACGGTTGGGATCTCAGCGTAAGCCGGTGCCACCTAACACCTTTTTGGATATTTTGCATAACCCGTATGTTAAGTTACTTACAGAAGAAGATCTAGCCGTTCCTGACCCGGAGGCGCAGTTGGTAGCGGCTCTTCATGTCATCCTAGATTGGACAGAGTCGTTCTTGGCTTACATGACCCGGGGCGAGCTTCCAGCATATGAGACCCTGGCCCGACAGATAACCCGGCGGTCTAAGTCAATGACGATTTCTGATGGAGAACTATACCATCGCAATGTCTTTGGAGCCTTTCAGCGATGTGTTTCCCCTGAAGAAGGCCAAGGAATACTTCGTGAGATCCATGAAGACGATTGTGGTCATCATGCCGGGTCAAAATCTCTGGTGGCCAAATCTTTTCGTCATGGTTTTTACTGGTTGACGGCTCACGTTGATGCAGAAGATCTGGTCAGTAGATGTGATGGATGTCAAAAATTTGCACGACGAGCACATGTGCTGGCTCAAGAGATGTGGATGATTCCCATCACTTGGCCGTTTGTGGTCTGGGGGCTTGACATGGTTGGACCTTTCAAAAGGTCTAAGGATAAAAAGACACATCTTTTAGTGGCAGTTGACAAATTCACAAAGTGGGTTGAGGCAGAACCAGTGAGTAAGTGTGATGCGACCACAATGGTTCAGTTGATGAAAAAGGTGATTTTTCGTTTTGGTTTTCCACACAACATTATCACTGACAATGGCACTAATCTATCCCAAGGGGCTATGGAGGAGTTCTGTCAGCGCAAGCACATCTGGCTTGATGTTTCTTCTGTAGCCCATCCTCAATCCAATGGTCAGGCTGAGAGAGCAAATCAGGAAATCTTAAAAGGTCTCAAGCCCTGGCTTATGGTTCCCTTGTGGCGAACGCCAAGTTGTTGGGTAGAGGAGTTACCATCGGTGATATGGAGTATCAACACCACCCCTAACAGGTCTACAGGTTATACACCTTTCTTCATGGTTTATGGAGCGGAAGCACTGTTGCCTAGTGACATCCGTCATGACTCGCCCCGTGTGGCGGCTTATGTTGAAGCTAACAATGAACAAGCCAGACAGGATGCACTTGACTTGCTAGATGAGGAAAGATACTTAGCAGTGGTTCGATCAGCAAGTTATCAATAGGACCTGCGCCATTATCACAGCCACCGGGTTAAGTCCAGGACTTTTCAAGAAGGTGACCCGGTGCTCTAGCTCATCCAGGATCTGTCAGATGCACACAAGCTATCCCCACCTTGGGAAGGACCCTTTGTGGTCAGCAAGAACTTAAACAATGGGTCATATTACCTCATTGACGTTCGAGAGCACAAAGACTCACGTAAGTCGGAAGAGGAGACCCGGCAGCCGTGGAACATTGCTCAACTTCGGCCATACTACACCTGAGCCACCAGCTCTCATAATGTACATATTTTGAGGTTGTATATACTATGATAAGTAATAAAGCAGGACCACCGGTCTCTTTTCTTTTCAAAGATTATGCATCTTTACTATTCTTTACTACTATTTTCAAATGACTATTAAGGAGCTGATCATATTTGAATCAAGGCTAACCTTTTTTAGTCCGGATTATGATTGTATTCGAATCTAGCTGCAAACTTTCATGGTCACTCGGGGGCTTCCTGTTCAAACATAGGTCGTATTCGAACCAAAGAGAACATAGCTATCATAACCCTCCTGATCGGCTCAAAGCCAAACTCACTAGGGGGCTTCTTGATCGTATTCGAATCACGGCTTAACCCCTTTTGGGTCCGACTTGGATCGTATTCGAATCAGGGTCGTCAAAAACCTCTCAAGGTCATTTGGGGGCTTCCTGTTCAAACATAGGTCGTATTCGAACCAAAGAGAACATAGCTGTCGGTACCCTTTCGATCGGCGCAACGCCAAAGCCACTGGGGGCTATATGATCGTATTCGAATGTTAGCTTAACCCCTTTGGTCCGATTTACTGATCGCAATCAAATCAGAAAACCCCCAATCTTTAGTTACAAGGATAATTTTGGTTACCATCTGTTATTTGTCTTATTGGTTTTTGTTGTCTCAATTTCAAAATAATCAGTCATGGTCTTTTCACCGGCTTGACTATTTGACAACAAGCTGCCAGGGCATGATAATCCTCAGGTATTCAGAAGCATTGATTTCTCGTAAAGACTTGATTATCAACCTCATCACCTGGGTCATATAAAGCGGTGGTCCGGAGGTCGAAGATACAGGTATGGCTATGAACATTTCCTTCTGTATTAATCAAAGGTTATTTCAACCTTGTTTCTTTTTACGTCTGGTTCTGTTTTCTACTATGATAAAAATATTGGCTGTAAATCGGGTGTTCTAACCCGTTCGGTACTAAGCCGCCAAGCCAGTTTTTCCTTTTTTATCTATAGGAACAGAGCAGAAATATTGCGGGACAACCATAAATATGATGCATATATTGACATCAGCAAAACACGGAATCACACATAGTGTCTTATGCGCGATGGCATAGGCAAATTATGCAGTGTTTTCACAGCTAATCTATTACAAGGCTTTTAAAAAACCCATGAAGATGGTCTTCACTCCTCCCTCGCCGGCTCGCCGCCTTCTGTTGATTGGAAGCTAGGTTTTGACCAGTCAAACCGTTCACAGCAATAAATTTTTCTTCATCATCAATCAAGCCGGCTGGATCAACATCTGGAGCAAATGTATGTTCACGAACCGGCGGGATAAGGTCGGTCACCTTGTAGGAGGGAGTCGCCATCTTCTTATTGTCCAAATCAAAACCCGGCTGGTACTTATCGATATTTGTTTCATCTCCGAGAATGGTGCCTGAGGTCGCACCTCCCTCACGCAAGCAACAAAGTCATCCTGTTCAAACAGAGACCCGTCTTCCTTTACCGTGGGGTATCCTCTGGCTACATCCGTCGGGTCTAGATCTGGCACCCAAGCCTTGGAGCGGCTCAGGGCAGTCAAAGCTCCGGCTCTGGCACATGATCGCTTAACTTCTTGGAATCTGGCGGGTAAGATTGACAGCTTTTTTAAGATATCATTGAGCCGGTTGGGTCCTTGATTGGTAGGAGAAATAGCGGCAAGTGCCCGTTGTGCGCCAATGTACAATTGCTCTACTAAGGTATATACTGCCTTCAGTTTAATCACATTGTCTTGGCTTAGATTCTTGCTTCGTGGGCCTACACATGTTTTGTAAACAACGGGTCAGCTAGCGGTTTATATTCCGAGTCAGCATAAGGTACAAAAGGTCAGTATAGATGGCTTACCAAAGATGGCGGACACCATTTGAGATACCCGGTTCTTTAAACCGGTCAACTTTGTAGTAACCTCCTCAAGAGCTGTTTCCGCTTTTTCGGCGCGTTGTGTCAGCAGTGTTTTCTCTTCAACCTAGGTTTTCTTCTTGGCAATCAAGCTGTTTTTCAGTTTTTCTGTCTTAGCAAGACTTAATTGAAGCTTGGAGTCGGCAGCCTTGTTTTCTGCCTCCTGATCCGCCAGCCGGGTCTTGGCGTCAGTCAATTGCGAACCCAATTCGGATAGGGCGTTCTGAAAACATATACAGGTGTATCAAAGCTCAAAATTCAAGATTCAAGTCTCAAGTGCCTTTGCGCTGTAAAACCACTTGACACTTGGGGGCTAATGTATGCCAAAACAAATTCTTATGACTTTACTATACTTCAAGTCCCAAGTACTTTACAAAGTAACAACACCTGACACTTGGGGGCTAATGTATGATATTCGGCAAGTATCTCAAGGGTAAACCGGATTACAATATTTGTTGAGTTTGGCACAAGACAATTATGAAATTCAAAGTACCGGCTCATTCAGGGTCAAGTGAACCGGCCCTTGGGGACTACAGGTGAAGTTTATTCTAATTTATTGGACTTCAGAAAAATCTAAAGGTACAGTTTTAGCCTATATCATAAAGTCTATAGATCATTCCGGTCTTCTCATAACCTGAAGACTTGGGGGCTGGCAGAATATAAGTAAGCCAGAAGAATATACCTCATACTTCAGCTGCAACTTCTTGACCATTTCGATCTCTGAGTCACGGCTGGAGTGCACATGGCTGAGATAGCCGGATAATATGTCATTGGCATTCAGATGGTCGTAATGCGAAATATCAAAACGCACTTTCTGTCTCTCCAACACCTCTTGTTTCGCCGTGTGACGAGCCAACACAATGGGATTCCCCAGCTCAACAAAGCAGCTTCCGGTGATCAGAACGTCTTGTGCAGATGGTGATGGCGGGTTGGCCGAGCTGGATGGTCCAGTTGCAGAAGGATTAACGGTGGTATCGTCAACTGACTCCTCAGGAGGATTTACTTAAGCATTGATAGACGGGTCTTCTAGAGCTTCAGTTAATGGAGGATAAGATGGCATGGCCGGTTCAGGTGCAAGAACTGGCGGGTCTTCCACCGGCTTAGTTACCTTGGCCTTCTTGGACTTAGCTTGACCACTAAGAGAAATGTTATGGGACTGTCAGTACAATGATACAATTTGAAAAATACGGAGGAAAGAGGATTTTTTCCTTACCCAGGGGCAGTCTTGAAGGCCGGAAATTGGGTCTGAGACGAGTCGCCAGAAGAGCGAGACACCTCCTGCAAAGACAAAACAAAGTAAGTAATGCAAGGGAGAAGATCCATTAACAGCAAGTCCAAGACAAAGAAATAAACCTCATTCTGGCGTTTTTGAGGAGTCTGTTGAAGAATAGCAGGCGGTTCATCATCATTCCAGGTCTGACGGCAGATCTCATGTTGCTGCTTTTTCAAAAGAAAATGAGGATCCAGATAAGCCAAAGGGTGTGAAAACCTTACTTTCCGGGTTACGACTCGAAGTTTCTGTCTTGGCAAATGGGCTGAGTCGGAGGAAATAGTTACCTCTTCTTCCACAGCCTGAATGGCCCCTGTGTCGTCCTGGCAATGATCAGTGTTAATAATATTATTAAAAAGTTGGCCAAGGGAGTCAAGGGCTACCTCCGACTTAGAAGTATCATCAAGCTTCAACAGATCCTCAGTGGTACTCTTCTTATTTTTAGACCTCCGAGTCGTCTTCTTGGCGTTTATGGCGGCGACTCTCGCCTTCTTGGCAGTTTCGTGGTCATATTTGGCTTTCCAGAAATCAGACTTGGCCTGTAAATAAGTAAAAACAAGATGAAAGGTCAGGCAAGTATTGAAAAAACACGGCTAGGAAAAATACAAAAGAGAGAGATCGGAGTTTTCTTTACCTCTGGCACCGGGTTAAGCTTGCAGAAGGGGTTTAACCCGACTTCACTGCATTCTTCGTATTTTCCGTTCACCAGAAGGGTTGACATTGAAACAATGTCCTCTTCAGTTAATTGAACGGAGCTGTGACGAAGAGAGTCATCTGGGCCTCCACCATACTCGTACATCAATTTTGATCGATGGCTTAGAGGGATGACCCGCCATGCAACCCAGCAACGGGTCAAGTCAACTCTGGTTAAGTTGTTTCCCAATAAATCATTTATCCTTTTAATGGATGGTATTAGCTTCTTGCATTCAGCAGAAGTGAGTTTGTCAGGGAGTGCAAATTTGGAGTCAAGACGCTCTGTTCGGTAACCCGGCAGTGGATGCTCATTTGCTGGTGAAGTATCTTGACAATAAAACCAAGTCTGATTCCAGTCCTTGGGATGACTTGGCAAGACTATAAGGGGGAAGACGGCGCCTTGTCGATGCTGAATTGAGATACCTCCAAGTTCCAGGCTAGGGCCGTTGGTGCACTCATTCTGATGGTTCAGATAAAAATACTCTCTAAAGAGTTCCACAGTCGGCTCTTCCTGAAGGTACACCTCACAGAGTACATGGAAGTTGTAGATATTGGATATGGAATTGGGCCCGATGTGTTGAGGGTGGAGTTTGAAAAATGGAGGACATCTCTGAAGAACTTTGAGCCGGGCGGTGAAAAGCAACGGTTCATGTGGTCAGTAAAGACAATGACTTCACCATCTCTTGGATTTGGCCGTTCTTCGTCCGGGTCAGGTGCACGGTAAGACATGAAATTTTTTCCTGGCAAAAATCCTATGGAGAAGAACTCCTTCAAATTTTTCTCAGTTATGGTTGAGGGAACCCAGTTGCAGAAAGTCGGCGCTTTGGACGGCATGGTGTTCAAAAACGAACTGAAAGGAAGGCAACATGCCGGTTCAATTCAATAAATATGGTGAAAGTAAATGATGATGATACATGGGAGTAATGGCGGCTTAAATAAGGGCTAATGTCATATAAGGAAAAGTAAGCCGGCATAGTAAGCCACCATGACTACAGACATTTGAGAAATACCAATGGCAGAATTGGTTAAGTATGGAGACAAACATGTTTCTTAACTTCTGGATATTACTATGGATCAAATGGCCGTTCAAAATTAAAAATTTCTTAGACCTAAAAATATGGCCCAGATGAATTCATCAGTTCTAAGAAGGTATCTGTGCAAAGGAAGGGGATCTACTAACATCTAAAATAGGTGTAAAACCACTACCGCACGAGCTAGGTGTTCCTCTTTGATCAAGAGAGGCTGTGGAGGAAGAACTACCAGAAGATTCATGATGAACAACGTAGAACACCGATGAACTCGCAAACCCTAATGCAGATCTAAAGGTGTGAGAAGGCAAGAACTTACGGATGCGAATCTGTTGCGGAGGGTCGTCGCTGTTTCTTTGGACAGTTCAAAGTGATGCAACGGCCGAGCTTGAGGATGACGATGAGCGCTGCGGCGGCGGCGGAGCTTGAGCGACAGAAGGGTTGCGAGAGAGGAAGAAGATGATGGAAAAGGGAGAGAATGAAGAAAGGCTAGTCGTGCCTATTTATAAGGAGAAGACTGATAAGTGGGCACGAAAAACAAGGAGACCATAACATGATTATCCAGCTACCCAGGCGCCTCAATTTTCGGGAAGGCATTAAAGATAAAGATCCGTTAAAAAGATAACATGGTGGAGGGTTCCCGAAAAATCCGGAGGTGACGTCATGGCGGGTTACAAAGCTTTCGCAAAACAATAATAGATGGATTTTTTTTAAGTATTAAAGATTGACAAGAACAAAGTCCAAATCAACCTGGGGCCTAATGTTGGGGATATAGCTATCAGTTATGACCCGCCCAGGAGGGGCCGGGTCAGCCCCAATGGCGGGTCACAAAGGAAGCCCAATAGAAATTCAAGGCGATAGGTTATTAAACCTTATAGAAGGCCTAAAGGCCTAGCAGCGGCTTAAGGCCCAATATTTTAAACCATCATATGTAAGGAAAGACTTGTAAGGAAAGGAATGTAAAAGAAGTCACTGAGCCGGACACGATTTATGAGCCGACCGGGACTTTGTAGGCCACCAGGCGTCAACCCGTGTATATAAGGGGACGACCCGGTGGCGGCTTAGGGCAAGAAACAAGAGATCAATAACCAAGCCAGCGAACTAGCCTCTTGGTGATCGAAACCCCAGCAATATCAACACAACTAGATGTAGACTTTTTACCTTCATCGCAAGGGGCCGAACTAGTATAAAACCTCTCATGTCCTTTGTCATGATTAACCCCTTTAAGCTTCCTAGTTGCGATGGCCCTACGACTAAGTCCTTTTGCTACGACATCTGCCGTGACAATTCCACGGTGGGCGCCAACTGTCGTGGAATCGTCACGGCAGATGTCCTAGTGTGAGGACTTAGTCATGAGGCCAACGCATCTTTGTGGTAGCTTGAGAGGGGTTGAGCGGAATCGAGAGATGCAACACAATACAAGGATTTAGACAGCTTCAGGCCCCGGGAAACATCATCCGGTAATAGCCCTACATGTTGTTTGTGGCTAGATATCATTATGCTCGTGAGAGAGTCGTCGGTAAACCGGTTCTTTGTGTCTAGCCCTAGAGATTGTTTCTTCTTCCCTCTCCCTTTTTTGGGGAGCCCTGCCCCTCCTTATATATGTTGAAGGGGCGGGTCACATGACTAGTCCTAGTAGGATTAGGATTACTCTATTACAAGTGGAGTCCTAGTCTTGCTTCCTTTGTAAGGGAATATTCCTTATGCCTTTCCTCATAAACCGGCCCACCATTGCATGAACCGGCCTTCTGGGCCTTGAGCCTTGTCATCCATCTAAAACACCCACCGAGTCACCAATGAGTTGGCAGACCAGTGAATCGCCAGACCAGTGAGCCGTCAGTCCTCCGGCGGGTTATCGATGAAGCGCCAAGTCCGGCCGGGTTATACTTCCGGCCGGATTACGCCGCGGGGTATATCCCCGACACCGCCATTCGCCTTTTCTGCGACTTGCTGGATGCCAACGCGCTGGTCCATAGGCTCGACCGCCTCCTTGGCCCAGGTGTCCACCTGGGCGCAGTAGAGGAACATGGCCGTCGCATCCTCGAGCTGGTGATCTCTGATGAAATAGCCAACTTGGAGCTCGAGATTGCGCTCTAGATATACCTCGAGCGTGTCGACTTCTTGGACGAACGCCTGCACGAGTTCAGGCAAAGCCAAGAGCTACCCTAGGCAAGGCTGCTGGTCATGGTCTCATGGACGCGTTTTATTTTGAAAAGTTGTTTCGACGTGGATAGCTTTATATTCACAAGAATCATAGTATTGCTCTGTTTATTGCTCTGTTTCAATGTGTGTACTCTGTTTTCCATTCTTATATGTTCTGTTTCAATGTGTCTATATACGCTTTCCATTCTGTATGTGTGGATGATAACAGCTAGATTCAAATTAGTATACAAAAACAGATAGAAAATGGAATTCATAATATATATATATTGATTGTTCATTAGATCATCATAGAATATATATATATATATATATATAATATCATCACATATACATGATGATACTTAACTACTAGGTACAATGCATAAAATTGAAAACGAACAATACTAAACTAATAATCCCTCCTAGGGCCAGTATTCCAGCAGCCCCTCGCCAGCAGCAACCTGGTGCGTAGCGTATTCCCAGTGCGGAGGCAGTACTCCGACTCCTCCGCCTCGCAGCGCTTTATGTACCGATCTTCCTCTTGCTGGCGGACGCGCGTGGCCGATCTTGCCATTTCGTTGGGCGCCCACCGGAGCTCCTCATCGGTAGCACGCTGGAGCTTATAGGCCCACCTCTAAGTAGCGATGAGGTACCCACTTCCTATGACCTTCCTCACGAAGTACCCGTCTCCGTACACCTCCTCCGCATGACGATGCGCCTGCCCCCAAAAACTCCGCCGCCTCCTTTTCCCAGGCGGCATCACGGGCTTCATAGGCCGCCTAGTACCTGGCTTCCTCCTCCTCCATCTCCTTCTTGAATGCCACCTGCTTGGCTTTCTCAGCCCGCGGCATCAACTTCCACAGACAAAGATTATACTGGCCCCAAAACCAATCCAAAGTTGGGAGGTCCGGCGCAACCTCGTCAGGCGACGCGTAGGGGTCCTCGTCGCTGCTAATCGAGTGAGCGTCCTTGGGGGCGGCGACTCCTCGTCGGCGCGTGCGCAGACCGGTGGCGCCATGGCAGAGATTTGAGAGAGAGAGAGAGGGCTAGCGACGAAAGGATGTAGATGAGAATGCAGGCGGGACAACGTGAGCAAGCTAGTATTTATTGGTGGTCGGAATATAGATCGATGGGGATAGTACAAACACTGGTTGCCGGAATCTATGAGTACTGTAGTTTGAATTACACACGATTCCTGCAACAAAATCCGTGTGTGAACATAATAGCCAAAATCCGTGTGTGAACATAATAGCTGACAGTTTCCAATGCAGAACTATGTATGACTAGTGATCCTCGCCATTCACCTACCAAATGCCGAGCCGCGAGATAGACCGCCAATCGTGTGGGGGCCGGTTGTCTTGACAGATCTTTACATTTTCTTTTTTGAACACCAGATATTTACATCGTCTGATGATTTTTTAACTCACACACATAGATGTAGTTCAAATTTGAATTACGATCATTAAATCGTTAGAAAATCACTTAAATGTCTTTAAAAGGTCAAATGACCCCTGAAAATTTCCAAATTTTCACATGACAGTTGTATTAGTGTACGTTAAACATAGGAAAAAATTTGAAGGTCGTAAGAGGAAGCTATCTCCTGTCCGTTAGCAAACATGCATTGTCCCCTCTCGGAACCACGAACCTTCTAGTGAGTTGCTCTGGTTTGTGAGGGGTGCGTGTCCAAACTTTCGTCAAACAGGCCATTTTTTTACAACATCATCTTGGTGGCATGACATAAAATCAAGCAAGGTTTCATGTTTTTCTGATCATTTTTTAATTTTTTTGGAATTAAAATGCCATGGCATGCACTCCATGCATGTGCCCATGCTTGACACCAATATGTTTGAAAATTCATTCGAATTTACTGCACATGGAATTAACTCGCACACAAGTACACAAAACTATGATTTTTCAAACCATTTTGGTTAGGCGTTGCACGTAGATGTAGTTCAAATTTGAATTATGGACATTAAATGGTTAGAAAATCACTTAAATGTCTTTAGAAGGTCAAATGACCCCTGAAATTTACCAAATTTTCACATGATAGTTGTATTAGTGCATGTTAAACGTAGGAAAAAATTTGAAGGCTGTAAGAGGAAGCTATCTCCCGTTTGTCATCAAACATGCATTGTTCTCTCTCGGAAACACGAACCTTCTAGCGAGTTGATCCGGTTTGTGAGGGGCGTGTGTCCAAACGTTCGTCAAACATGCCAATTTCTTTACCACATCATCTTGGTGGCATGACATTACATTAACCAAGGTTTCATGTGTTTCTGATCATTTTTCTATTTTTTTGAATTAAAATGCCATATCACTCCATGCATACGTATGCATGTGTCCATGTCGTGAGACCAATATGTTTGAAAAGTCCTTCTAATTTACTGCACATGGAATTAACTCGCACATAGGTACACATATATGATTTTTCAAACCGCTTTGGTTAGGCGTTGCATGTAGATGTATTTCAAATTGGAATTACGGTCATTAAATGGTTAGAAAATCACTTAAATGTCTTTGAAAGGTCAAATGACCCCTAGAATTTTCCAAAATTTCACATTACAGTTGTAGTAGTGCACATTAGACGTTGAAAAAATTTGAAGGCCATAAGAGGAAGCTATCGGCGTTCTGGGAACGGGGGTCCCCAGACTTGCCTGCCTGCAGCCTGCAGCGTGGCTCAAGTGGGGGCCCAGCGCGGCCCATCTTCATCAGCTCAAGCTCAAGACCCTCGCGAGGGGCCAAGCCTCGCGGGGTGGATGACCGAAAGCTTCCTCAGAGGCAGCCTCATCAGGCAGGCTTGCGAGGAGGTGGAGAGATCAAGGCAAGGGTACCTCACGAGGATCCCATGACGCAAGCCATGACGATCGAGACCAGACGGGCTCCAGGCGAGCGCCTGCTTGCGCAGTGTCCTTGTTTCCCCTTTGGTGCAAAGGGGGCAAGCACAGGCCAAGGCATCGGGAAAAGGTTACCATTCCGGTGCAACGAAACCAAGACCAACAGAGCGGCAGGATGGAGGTCACCGTGGAGCCCAAGACGGCGTCAACACCAGTGCTTTTGGCAGCCGAAGACCACCTTTGGCCAGGATAACTTTTACGAGATGTTCCCCTTCAGAATGGCCAATTGTTGGCACCCTTCCCGCTCATTATTTGGGGAGAGGCCCAGGTCCTCTATAAATAGAGCTAGCCACCACAGGGGGAGAAAGAGGGGGAGACCTGGTAGAGCTCTAGTAGAGAGAGAGAGGCGAATGAACTCACCCAAACGGTTCATCGCACCAACTCAAGAACACCTCTCGCGAGGCTGTTCTTCCCTCGTACTGTTCATCACTAGCCCCTGAGGCAGTGCACCATGCCGCACACTGGAGTAGGGTATTACACCACAACAGTGGCACGAACCAGTATAAACCTCGTGTCCCTTGTGTTGTTCGTTGTTTCCAGCTTAGATCACGCGAGGAGATTGGACGTAGATCGGTAGGGGAGGGATCTCCGCATGCACCCCAGTGTTCGAACCTCAAGGGTCTGTCGGAACCCAAAATCCGACATAAGCTATCTCCCGTTCATCATCAAACATGCATTGCTCCCTCTCGGAACCACGAACCTTGTAGCGAGTTGCTCTGGTTTGTGAGGGGTGTGTGTGTGTCCAAACTTTCGTCAAACATGCCAATTTCTTACCACATCATCTTCGTGGCATGACAATAAATCAAGCAAGGTTTCATGTTTTTCTGATCATTTTTTAATTTTTTGGAATTAAAATGCCATGGCATGCACTCCATTCATGTGCTCATGCCTTGACACCAATATGTTTGAAAATTCCTTCGAATTTACTGCACATGGAATTAACTCGCACACAAGTACACAAAAATATGATTTTTCAAACCATTATGGTTAGGCGTTGCATGCAAATGTAGTTCAAATTTGAATTACGGTGATTAAATGGTTAGAAAATCACTTAAATGTCTTTAAAAGGTCAAATGACCCCTGAAATTTACGAAATTTTCACATGACAGTTGTATTAGTGCACGTTAAACGTAGGAAAATATTTTAAGGCCGTAAGAGGAAGCTATCTCCTGTTCGTCATCAAACATGTATTGTTCCCTCTCGGAACCACGAACCTTCTAGCGAGTTGCTCCGGTTTGTGAGGGGTGCGTGTCCAAACGTTCGTCAAACATGCCAATTTCTTTACCACATCATCTTGGTGACATGACATTAAATCAACCAAGGTTTCATGTGTTTCTCATCATATTTCTATTTTTTGAATTAAAATGCCATGTCACTCCTTGCATATGTATGCATGTGTCCATGTCGTGAGACCAATATGTTTGAAAATTCCTTCTAATTTACTACACATGGAATGAACTCGCACACAGGTACACATATATGATTTTTCAAAATGTTTTGGTTAGGCGTTGCATGTAGATGTAGTTCAAATTAGAATTACGGTCATTAAATGGTTAGAAAATCACTTGAATGTCTTTAAAAGGTCAAATGACCCCTAGAATTTTCCAAAATTTCACATTACAGTTGTAGTAGTGCATGTTAGACGTATAAAAAAATTGAAGGCCGTAATAGGAAGCTATCTCCAGTTCGTCATCAAACATGCATTGTTCCCTCTCGGCACCACGAACCTTCTAGCGAGTTGCTCCTGTTTGTGAGGGGTGTGTATTCCAACTTTCGTCAAACATGCCAATTTATTTACCACATCATCTTGGTGGCATGACATTATATCATCCAAGGTTTCATGTGTTTCTGATTTTTTTGGAATTAAAATGCCATGCCGCTCCATGCATACGTATTCATGCATATGTGTCCATGTCATGATACAAATATGTTTGAAAATTTCTTCTAGTTTACTGCACATGGAATTAACTCGCACACAAGTACACAAATATGTTTTTTCAAACCGTTTCAGTTACGCATTGCATGTAGATGTAGTTCAAATTTGAATTACAATCATTACATGGCTAGAAAATCACTTAAATGTCTTTCAAAGGTCAAATGACCCCTAGAATTTTCAAAAATTTCACATTACAGTTGTAGTAGTGCACGTTAGACGTAGAAATTTTTTTGAAGGCCGTAAGAGGAAGATATCTCCCGTTCATCATCAAACATGCAATGTTCCCTCTCGGAACCACGAGCCTTCTAGTGAGTTGCTCCGGTTTGTGAGGGTTGTGTGTCCAAATTTTGGTCAAACATGTCAATTTTTTACCACATCATCTTGGTGGCATGACATTACATCAACCAAGGTTTCATGTGTTTCTGATTTTTTTTGGAATTAAAATGCCATGTCACACCATGCTTAATTGTGTCATAGCTGTTAGACCAATATATTTGAAAATTCCTTCCAATTTACCGCACATGGATTTAAATCGCACACAAGTACATGAAATATGAGTTTTCAAACCGTTATGGTTAGCTGTTGCATGTACATGTAGTTCAAATTCAATTAAGGTCATTCAATGGCTAGAAAATCACTTAAATGTCTTAGAAGGTCAAATGACCCCTGAAATTTTCCAAAATTTGACATGACAGGTGTATTAGTACTACAAAATTTCTCGTTCATTTAAAACACCATCCATTGGGACTTTATTCCAAATTCGTCTTTCACAGCTAATAAAAAATATCTACAACATCACAGACAGTTGTTTTCTAGGAACCGTTTGCGATGAAAATATCTGGGTCTATTTAAGTCTCCCTCCTTAAGCTTCGCCGGCTCGTCTGCTCTAGTGCCGGCAACCCCCGAATACATGAATCCCGATCCCCATTCCCGCACCCCCTTCTTGCAAATATGACGCCGTGGAAACGCTTCCTGAAGGCCCATACGATGGCCGCGTCCCCCCGAGCGCCGCGGCTTGCGCCAAGAGCGCTGCCGCCTATGCCGAGAGTGTCGCTGCATCCACATTAAGCGCGGCCGCTTCCACTGAGAGGGCGTCTGCTGCAGCTGACAGGGCAGCTACAGCAGTTGAGACGGCTGCAGCTGCTACTGCGATGGCGGCTGCAAACGCCGAAAGTGCTCAAGCTGTCGTCCATGTCGCTGATGTCGCCCTGTCCTGGGTCGAGGCCATCCATGCCAAGATCGAGGATGCACATGCCCTAGATCAGGTCGAGGCCATCCACACCAAGACCAAGGCGGCTGCAACCCACGTCTAAAAAGGCAGCGGTGGCCTTGGAGCACCTACTTCCTCATGAGGTCACCGAGCAGGAGCTGGAGATGCAGGAGGCAGCGGAGATCGAGGAGCGTCGGGAGGAGGAGTTGCGCGTGGCCGAGGTCAAGGTAGAGAAGAGTCTGTCCATCGAGGAATCGGCGGTGGAGTACCAACGCGAGCTCTGGCGCAACCACTACTATGAGAACTACAACCTTGAGTGCGGCGCCGAGGATGAGGATGAGGACGAGGATGCAGTCAACTTCGGCAGGGGGACGCGGAGTCCACCAACGGCGGTATGTCGCCAGGATAAGTCATCAACATCTCATCTCACACCGGTGATGCATAGGCCGGCGCGGCGGCAGATTTTTAATTATGCGTACTTAGGCTTTGTTTTTAATGCTGGTCTTTTGTTAGACCAGTGTTTAGGTCAACTGGCTCTGTGTAATTACTGAAATTGCTCGATTCAGTAAGTGTGGTCTGTCTGCTGTACACTCTTTTGTGTGCCCAAATTATCAAGTGATGTTAAATTATGCAATGATGTACCCGGGGAAATTTCCACCAAAATTTGAATTGTCAAACTCATTCCATGCATGTAAAGCTGAAGAATCATTTGCGATGCACACAATCATTCAAAGTGAATGGTCCGGCGGCACCGCGCTCGTTCAAAGTGAATGTGCCCATGCCTTGAGACTATAATTTGAATTATCAAACTCATCCCATGCTCGTAAAGCAGAAGAATCGTTTGCGATGCATACAATCATTCAAAGTGAATGTCCCGGCGGCACCGCGCGTAAAGTTTCCCTCCACATTTCCAAAATATTGGCCTACCTCCAAAATATCTACCCCGCCCCCTTCCCCCTTCCCCACCCCTTTTCTCCCCGACCACAAGTCACAGTTCCCTTGTTTCCTCCTTCCTTCCTTCCTTGCTAAACTATAGCCGCTTCCTCACTCTCGTCGTCTCGCATACCGCCGGGGTCGCCATGGTCTTCTTCAAAGACATCTCCAGCGGTTCCTCCTCCGGCGACTTCTCCTTCACGACCAGTTATGCCTCTCTTCTCTCTCTCTCGGGCTATGACTTGGAATGAAGGATTTTTACCCAGAGGTCGATTTGAGTCGTTTCTTCCTCTTGTAGCTCCCTAAGACCATCAGTGGCAACGAATGGAGCGGGGTGGCTAAAGACCTATCTGCTCGTTGTCACCATCAATCTCCATGCGTGAAGCTACTTGTGTTTGATTCTGTGGACACTAGGAGGATGTTTCTGGCATGTGCAGAGAAGGTTAGACCCTCTTCCGTTGTTACAAATCATTTGTTAGATGTGATTCAAACACTGTCGCGGTCTCAACCCATTCATACCACACCTTCAACCAAACACATCCTAAGACATTGTCACGGTTTGTACCTAGTATCTTAAATTGTTGCCATCTCATCAGCGGTGCCATTAGAAAATTATTTGGCACCACTTCAGTAGTTTGTGCAGCAAACTTTGGTCCACACATCCGAGCAGCCAAGCAGTAAAATTCTAAATCTTTATGGCATAAAGGAACTGGGCATCGGAGCAACTACGTGCTCCGGAGTCCGGGTCCCTGATTTTTTTCCGCTGCATCGGCTTGCTAGTTCAGGGCACCAGTGCGAGATGTAGCAACAATTGTCTTTACACCAGTTTTGGCATACATAGTGGACGGCCTTAGTGCTATTAGTTCTATGTTACTAAATTTGTGCATGTACACACATGTTAGTATCAATTTGCTGTCATCCAAATACTGTCGCTATGCTGTTGTAGTTATATTTACCTTCCTCATAAAATGTTCAATTTGTTATTTATTGTACATGAGGAAGAACTTGTAGCGTTGTTGTAGTTAATTATAGCTTCTGATGTTCCAGAATTTGGTTGTTGTCTTAGTACCAATTATTTCATTTGCACATTGATCTTTTTGAGAAGATATGTCATAATTAACATGTTTCTTCAGTTTTTCAAAATAAGCATTGGTGATTTTCTATGTTGCTATAAACCCATTTCCCTTACAATTGTTACTAATCTAGTTTTAAATATTATAGGATGAACGGAAGTGTTCTTACTTGGAGTGGGTTGATCAAGAGTGTCCATAGTCTTTGAAGATGTGTCTAACGAAGCTCTGGAGCATGTATGAGGAAGTGAACATAACTAGGCTTAGAGAAAGTCTTGTCAATGTTGAAGCATATTTCAAGATGCGGGATAAAAAGTTGAAGGTGGAGAATGAGCTCAGATTTTTTTAAAGACTTTGCTAAGATGGTGTTGGCTACGGAGGAGGCACTTTCCTAGTTGGCCTGTGCAAAACGGGTTCTTATTGAACTGAAAGCAGAGGTGGATAAGACGAGCCTGGATGATCTCGATTAGGGAAATGAATATATTGTTCTTATGAACTTGAACTAGATATATGTTGTACTGTGCTATTTTCATGTAGCTCCCGTACTTTGATGTTATAATATATTTATGTGCCTCATAGGAAATTGGCAAATAGTTGTTCCATATGAAATGTGAATTTCCATAATACTGGAATTATTAATTGTAAACTAATAAACCTGCTAAATGTGTCATGGACCTTTGCAAACGGTTCTAGCAGTAAAAGCGGTTGCGATGGATAGCCCAATGCCACACAATTTTCTTCATCAAATCATGTGTGATATAGTTGATAAAAGCAAACAATTAACCAAGGAAGACCATGTGTGATAGTTACACCTTTCACACACGAGCCTACACATAAAACTGTGTGGGATTTACGTCTAAACGGAAATGTTCTCCCTGGATTGACTGTGTGGGATGTACATAAGAACGGAAACGTATTCCTTGGATTGACTATGTGTGATATGCATACAAACGGAAATGTTTTTCTGGGATTCACCGTGTGGGATGTACATACCTACGGAAATGATTTTCTCGGATTACCGTGTGGGATGGACATACCTACGAAAATAATTTCTGGGATTCACCATGTGGGATGTACATACCTACGGAAATGATTTCTCGGATTCACCGTGTGGGATGTACATACCTATGGAAATTATTGGGTTTCGATGCCTCGCCCGATCGCACACGGCCCCAGCCTGGGTCCCAGGAGGGCCTATCCCCGACGATTTATGAGTCATGTGGGAAGGACACCCTATCGCACACACTCACTTGGCGACGGTTCCAAATGTCGTCACGGAAAGGGGTAAAAAAGTGTTTGTTTATGACCGACATGCACCAGTGATATCAAAGCGAGTGAGTAGGGATTGCCATGCAACGGATGCACTAGAGCTATAAGTTTATGAAAGCTCAAAAGAAAACTAATTGGGTGTGCATCCAACTCGCTTGCTCACGAAGACCTAGGGCAATTTGAGGAAGCCCATCATTGGAATATACAACCCAAGTTCTATAATGAAAAATTCCCACTAGTTTATGAAAGTGACATAGTAGACTCTCTATCATGAAGATCATGGTGCTACTATGAAGCACAAGTGTGGTAAAAGGATAGTAGCATTGCCTCTTCTCTCTTTTCTCTCATTTTTTTATTTGGGCCTTCTCTCATTTTTTCGGCTCTTTTATTTTTTCGTTCTGGGTCTCATCCTGACTTGTGGGGGAATCATAGTCTCCATCATCCTTTCCTCACATGGGACAATGCTATAATAAGGAAGATCATCACACTTTTATTTACTTACAACTCAAGAATTACCACTCGATACTTAGAACAAAATATGACTCTATATCAATGCCTCCGACGGTGTACCGGATGTGCAATGAATCAAGAGTGACATGTATGAAAGAATTACGAGTGGTGGCTTTGCCACAAATACGATGTCAACTACATGGTCATGCAAAGCAATATGACAATGATGGAGCGTGTCATAATAAACGAAACGGTGGAAAGTTGCATGGAAATATATCTCGAAATGGCTATGGAAATGCCATAATAGGTAGGTATGGTGGCTGTTTTGAGGAAGGTATATGGTGGGTTTATGGCATCGGCAAAAGTTGCGCGACACTAGAGAGGCTAGCAATGGTGGAAGGGTGAGAGTGTGTATAATCCATGGACTCAACATTAGTCATAAAGAACTCACATACTTATTGCAAAAATCTATTAGTTATCGAAACGAAGTACTACGTGCATGCTCCTAGGGGGGTAGATTGGTAGGAAAATACCATCGCTCGTCCTCGACTGCCACTCATAAGGAAGACAATCAATAAATAAACCATGCTCCGACTTCATCGCATAATGGTTCACCATACGTGCATGCTACGGGAATCACAAACTTTAACACAAGTATTTCTCAAATTCACAATTACTCACTAGCATGACTCTAATATCACCATCTTTATATCGCAAAACAATCATAAGGAATCAAACTTCTCATAGTTTTCAATGCACTTTATATGAAAGTTTTTGTTATACCCCTCTTGGATGTCTCCATATTAGGACTAAATTTATAACCAAAGCAACTTACCATGCTATTTAAGGACTCTCAAAATAATATAAGTGAAGCATGAGAGTTCATCAATTTCTATAAAATAAAACCACCGCCATGCTCTAAAAAGATATAAGTGAAGCACTAGATCAAAATTGCGTAGCTCAAAAGATATAAGTGAAGCACAAAGAGTATTCTAATAAATCATGATTCATGCGTGTCTCTCTCAAAATGTGTCTACCGCAAGGATTATTGTGGCAAACTAAAAAGCAAAGACTCAAATCATACAAGACGCTCCAAGCAAAATGCATATCATGTGGTGAATAAAAATATAGCCTCAAGTAAAGTTACAGATAGACGAAGACAAAAGAGGGGATGCCTTCCAGGGCATCCCCAAGCTTAGGCTCTCAGTTGTCCTTGAATATTACCTCAGGGTGCCTTGCGCATCCCAAGCTTACGCTCTTGCCACTCCTTATTCCATAGCCCATCAAATCCTTACCCAAAACTTGAAAACTTCACAACACAAAACTCAACAGAAAATCTCATAAGCTCCCTTAGTATAAGAAAATAAATCACCACTTTTGGTACTATTGCAAACTTATTCTTTATTTATACTAGTGTAATACCTAATGTATTCCAACTTTTCTAGTGTTCATACCCCCTGATACTACCCATAGAATCATCAAAATAAGAAAACAACACATAGAAACAGAATCTGTCAAAAACAGAAAAGTCTATAGCAATCTGGATATTTCGAATACTTCTGTAACTCCAAAAATTCTTCAAAATTAGGACAAGAGAAGAAATTTTATATCAATCGTGTTTTAAAAATTCAGAATTTTTCTCACGCTTCTGTGACTTTTAAAAATTCTGGGACGGGGCATAAAAGTTTCTGTTTTTCAGCAAGATCAAATCAACTATCACCGTAAGCTGTCCCAAAGGTCTTACTTGGCACAAACACTAATTAAAAGACAAAACCACATCTAACCAGAGGCTAGATGAATTATTTATTGCAAAAAAGAACCTAAAAAGCAAAAAACAAAAATAAAATTGGGTTGCTTCCCAACAAGCACTATAGTTTAACGCCCTTAGCTGCGCATAAAACGCGAATATATCTAGCTATTGTCATCTTTGCTATGCAATCAATAAGTAGCTCTCATAATAGATTCATAAGGCAATTTAATTTTATTTCTTGGAAAGTGTTTCATGCCCTTCCTTAACGGAAATTGAAATCTAATATTTCCTTCTTTCATATCAATAATTGCACCAATCATTCTAAGGAAAGGTCTATATCAAGAACAATGAAATCTATGGGCACATAATTCCTGTTTTCAACAATAAGAAAATCATTAATCCTTCCCATAAGTTTCTTAATAGTGGAATCTGCAAGATGCAAATTTAAAGAACAATCATCAAATTCACAGAAACCTAACATATCACGTAAAGTTTTTGGAATCATGGAAACACTAGCACCCAAATCGCATAAAGCATGGCACTCATAATCTTTAATCTTAATCTTAATAGTAGGTTCCCACTCATCATAAAGTTTTCTAGGGATAGAAACTTTCAATTCAATCTTTTCTTCAAAAGATTGCATCATAGCATCAACGATATGTTTAGTAAAAGCTTTGTTTTGATTATGATCATGAGGAGAATTCAACATGGATTGCAACAAGGAAATACAATCTATTAAAGAACAATTATCATAATTAAATTCCTTGAAATCCAAAAGAGTGGGTTCATTGCTACTTAAAGTTTTGACCTCTCCAATCCCACTTTTATCAATTTTTGCATCAAGATCTAAAAACTCTGAATCATTGGGACGCCTTTTAACTAAAGTTGACTCATCTCCAGTCCCGTCTTTATCAAGACTTATATTGGGAAACAAAGATTCAATAGGAGTCACATCAATCACTTTAAGATCTTCATCATTATTTTCACGGAAGCTAGAAGAACATGTTTTTACAAACCAATCCTTTTCTGCATGCATCTTAGCGGTTCTTTCTTTGCACCCGTCAATGGAAATTCTCATAGCTTTGAGAGACTCATTGTCGGTGTCAAAACCGGCGGATTTCAGGTAGGGGGTCCCGAACTGTGCGTCTAGGATCGATGGTAACAGGAGACAGGGGACACGATGTTTACCCAGGTTCGGGCCCTCTCTATGGAGGTAATACCCTACTTCCTACTTGATTGATCTTGATGAATATGAGTATTACATGAGTTGATCTACCACGAGATCGTAATGGCTAAACCCTAGAAGTCTAGCCTATGAATATGGTAATGAGTATATGTGTTGTCCTTTCCGGACTACCCCCTACGGTTTATATAGACACCGAGGGGATCTAGGATTTACATGGAGTCGGTTACATAACAAGGAATCTTCGGTCGCCAAGCTTTCCTTCCACGCCAAGTAGAGTCCAATCCGGACACGGTGCAGTCTTCGGTCTTGATGTCTTCACAGCCCATCAGTCCGGCCCATAGATAACAGGCCGGACGCCCGAGGACCCCTTAGTCTAGGACTCCCTCAGTAGCCCCCGAACCAGTCTTCAATAGCGAAGTACTCGACACATATGTTGCCTTCGGCACTGCAAGGCGGGTTCCCCCTTCAATGGTATCCAAGTAATGTATTCGACCATTTGACTCTAATGTCGCCTCCTTGGCTTCCGTGCGTTGAATAATCTTCATCCTCCACGTGTCGAGCGAATGTGGAAAGTCGGGGTGTTTTTTGCGAATAACACCTCATCCATGCGAGGAAGAGCGCCTACTTAACGAGATTGGATCCTAGATCCATCCAGTGCTGCGAAGGAGAAATCCCCAGAGACTGCTTAGGAGAAACCATTCCAGCATGGCTAGGGTCCCTAGCTCCTCCGCTCATCCCAGCCCAAAGAAAGGCGAGTGGGAGAAGTGTTCCATGTCTTATAGCCGTTTGACGAAGTTGCAAACGCAGGGATACCTTCCCCACGCAGATCTAGTCCCTGTTCAAGCAGGGCTAGCTTCCTTCAATGAGGGGACTCAGGCAGAGGACGTCCCCAATCCGTCCAGGGGAGAGCGAGTGTGTTTGGTCCCCTACCTGTTAAGAGGCATTGGATTTCCTATCCATCTGTTACTCTAAGGGCTCCTGGAGTACTACGGCCTCTAGCTGCACAACTTCACTCCGGCCTCTATTCTGCAAATTGCGGGTTACGTTGCTTTATGCGAACTTTTCCTGGTCGTCGAGGCTCATTTTGAGTTGTGGAGGAAGCTGTTTTGTCTCGTCCCGCGTAATCATGAAGGGTCAATACTTGAAGTGGGCGGTGCCGAAGTATGGCATGTCGCCGATATCGGATACCCATCCGGTACACCAAGGAAGGCACATGATGACTGGCCCTCTGAATGGTTTTATATAGAGGACGTTGCGCTTCCCGATCCGGTTCGAAAGGGTCTTCCCGAATTTGCGCGCGTCCCACTGAAGAAACGCCACAGTTGGCGTCCCCGGAGTCTCAAAGAGGAAGATGGCACGGAGGTTTGTCAGCTGATGAGGAGGATGAAAGAGCCCACTCAATCCAGACTCACAATAATTGAGGTTATGGCGATTTCCATAACGCGAGGGGTTCAACCACTCCAATACATAGGGCTTCCAATGTGTCACTTCAATGGGGAGGACAATGCCTCTCGCTGCGGCCGGAAAGGTCCGGATACCCCTGCCGCTTTGGCTAAAACATTAGCCGAACTGTTCGAAGGGAAGGAAAAGGAATTTCTCCACATCAAATGCATAGATGGGTATTCTATGTACAACCCTCCCAGGTGGGTAAGGCCCGAGCCCTCTGTTTTTACTCCTTCCCTCTCCGGATTGCCTTTGATAAACTTTTTAACTTTGTCTGCCTATGACAACACTGGCAAAAAGTCACCGAGGGATTTTATAGTCCCGCCCTACAACCGGAGGATCACAACCGGGAGCTTGATCCTAAGTTAGAATAGGACCCAAAGATATTTGTGGTGCTTGCGGAGGGGGTGTTTTAGCAGACGAGCTACGATGGCACAGAGGTGGCCATCATCGCCGACTACCCCGGTCTTCTTCCACCTTCACACGTAAGTGATCCAAACGCACCTTATTCAAAAAGAGATTTCTCCTTCCTTCTTACCCACCGCACCGTCTTGTGCTCCAAAGGGGAAGGGTTCGGCACGCCGTACTACTCCCACGGTACCTCCGAAGAGTGCGTCCCCCATGCCAGGCGAGCCTTCCAATAGGAAGGCAAACAAAGATACGGCCATGCCTTCATCGAAGAGGTATGAATCTGCCAACCTGCACCTAAGCAGTCACGCCCAACCATGACCTTCCTGTTATCCATGTGTCAGGAGAAAGATGCGCCGGACTATATTCGGAGGTTCGAGCAGCCGTACTTCCCGCAGCCAGGATTCAAATCCTACCATGAAGACGGGGGCCGATACGGAGGCGAAGCCGGACTGTCCTCCAATCGAGGACTCAGATGATGTATCCATTAGCAACTCGGTAGTGGAAAGTGCGATGAATCATCGGCGCCGCCGGGCCATTTTACAGGACCCTAGCTTTTCAGAGGAGTCGTTTAACGCCTTCAACTTGGCCGATGCATATATCCGAGCTGCTCGAGATGGGATTAACAGGGCCACAAAGGAACATTTGAAAGATGTGCAAGTAAATTTATTTTGTCTGACTATGAGAACTAGTAGCCCCCCAGACTTAAAGGAGTTGAAACAACTGATTTAAGGATCAATTTGTTACCAGGTGCTTATAGAGAAGAACACCCAGCTAGCTCAGGAGATGGAAAAGTGTTAGTGCCGGCTGCTTGCTGCCAATACCGAACTGGAGAAATACAAGGCATCTCCCGGTAATGTTTCCTTCTATCAAAAATTTAGAATGATATGCTGACAGTGCGGATCTAGGTGTTAATCTTTGTGTTCGGCTGTTAGACCAAGTAGGAGAGCAGCTGGACACCGCTCGAAGCAAAGAACGCGGAGCCAAAAATCAACTAGCAGCGGGCGAGCGTGTATTGACAAAGGTCGTCCAACAGAAGAAGAAACTCCAGGACTCGAACGCCAAACTGGGCGAAGAACTGAAGGATGTGCGAGCTCAGCTAGCTGACTCCGTGAAGGAGAACAAGAAGCTGCGAGGCGGCATATTCAGTATGTAGCCACTTTTGTTTTATAACAGTTTTGGAGGTAATGGTAGCTGATATAGCTGTAATTGCAGGTGTTTTGATGAACCGCTCCGAAGAGGAGGTGTCCGGATCATCGAGTGATCTTCTGCAAGGGCTGTCACAGTTGCACGAGCAAGCTCGGCAGGCGATGCGGAGTGTAGCGAAGGCTTTATGGCCATCCGACTCCCCTCCAGGAAGCATGGAGCAGCTGGTGGAGCTATTCAAGGGAGCGCGGCGGCGTATCCGGCTGTGGAAGATATCGACATGCCGAGAGGGTGCACGCGAGGCCTGGGCCATGGTGTAGACTCGATATACCAAGCTGGATCCTAATCACATGGCTCGCGTTGAACTGCTAGGGTTGAATGGGGAAGAAATTCCCGTTAGTTTAGTGTATAACCAAGTAGAGGTGGCCGCCAAATACTCCCAACAGGATTGTAAGTTAGATGGCCTATTGGAAGGTATAGAGCAGGAGGTGTTCGAGTCCAAGTGACTGTGTACTTTCCTCATCTAGCCGAATTATATATCATTTGTCATGGCAGACCTTTTCGCTTCAACCTCCAGTCCTGAAGGTGCGGAGTGTTTCTGAATACCCTAGCAGCCGAATAGGCCAGGGTATGCCTGGAAAACTAGGCATAGGGGGTCATCGTTGCTTGAACAGACAAGTTGTATCCGGCTAGCTATGTTATATTACATTGATATCGTAAAAAACATCTTCCAGAGAGAATAGTTCCGTTAAGGGTTCCTGTCGGTGTCAAAACCGGCGGATCTCGGGTAGGGGGTCCCGAACTGTGCGTCTAGGCCGGATGGTAACATGAGGCCGGGGACATGAAGTTTTACCCAGGTTCGGTCCCTCTTGATGGAGGTAAAACCCTACGTCCTGCTTGATTAATATTGATGATATGGGTAATACAAGAGTTGATCTACCGCGAGATCAGAGAGGCTAAACCCTAGAAGCTAGCCTATGGTATGATTGTTGATGTGTCTGTTGTCCTACGGACTAGAACCCTTCGGTTTATATAGACACCGGATAGGGTTAGGGCTACATAGAGTCGGTTACAATGGTATGAGATCTGAACATCCGTATCGCCAAGCTTGTCTTCCACGCCAAGGAAAATCCCTTCCGGACACGGGACGGAGTCTTCAATCTTGTACCTTCATAGTTCAGGAGTCCGGCTAAAGGTATAGTTCGGCTATCTGAACACCCCCTAATCCAGGACTCCCTCAGTAGCCCCCGAACCAGGCTTCAATGACGATGAGTCTGGCGCGCAGATTGTCTTCGGCATTGCAAGGCGGGTTCTCCTCCAAGTTCTGTGTACCTATTTGAATAAAGTCCGGTTTCTTGTAGATGTTGCGCTCCTTGGCTTCTACGCCCAATAATGGCCGTTTTCCACGTGTCAAACGAATATGAAAAGTCCGAGTGTTTTTACGTTCACACCCCTAGCCATGTAAATGAGTTCCCTTTTTAAGGGGATGAGGATTTAGATCGAATCTACACCTTCTCCTCTCCATGAGTGTTCAGCAGAGCGCATCCGACAAAGGTCCATTCCACCATGGCCAGCCGCCGCAACTCCTCCTCTCGACCTCCTAGCCCTAAGCCTAGGTATTGGGAGAGATGTTCTACTCCGCATAGCGAGCTAGTGACGCTTCAGACCCAGGGATTTCTCCCCCCGGCCTATATGGTCCCGGTCTGAGCCGGTCTTGCCGTCTACAACGGCGGAGAGCAAGCAGAGAATGCCCCTAATCCATCCAAAGGAGAGCGGGTGTGCCTTGTTCCTTACTTAATAAGGGGGCTCAGATTTCCCATCCACCCGTTTCTCCGGGGCTGCTGGAGTTCTACGGCCTCCAGCTACATCATCTCACGCCTGCCTCAGTATTGCATATCGCGGGCTTCGTAGCCCTCTGCGAGCCTTCTTGGGTATTGAAGCTCATTTCGGACTGTGGAAGGAGCTATTTTTCCTCGTGCCCCGTTCCAAGAAAGGGTCAATGTATCAAGTGGACGGAGCCGAAGTATGGCTCATCGCCGGGACCGGATATCTGTCCGGAACCCCAAAGAAGGCGTCCGAAGACTGGCCCTCGGAAATGTTCTATATAGAAGACGTCCCGCTACCGGATCCTGTCTGGATCAGCCTCCCAGAGTTTGATAATGCTCCTTTAAAGAAGCGCCTAAGCTGGCGTCCATGGAGCCCTCAAAGGGAAAGTGACAGGGACATCGTTTATCTCCTGGGCCGAATAAGATTATTATCCCATTCCGGACTAACCATGATCGGAGTTATGGCCGAAAGCATCATGCGGGGGGTGTAGCCGCTTCAGTACAGAAGCCACCGCATGTGGGATTTCAACGGGGAGGACGACGCCACCCGCTACGGCCGTAAAGGGCCAGATTCAGTTGCTGCTCTATTAAAGATCTTGTCCACTTTGTACAAGGGAGAAAAGGAGGAATTTCTCCGCGTCAACCCACAGGGTGGATTCTCTATGCACAATCCCCCAAGCTGGGTAAGTGGTCGCATTTACTCGCTCATCCGTTTAGTGTTCCCATTGTTAAATACTTAGTCTGATGACTTCAACGCAGGAACTACGTCGGGCCGTTAAGGACATAAGCAGCCCGCGTCCACAACCCGAGGACTCAGGACGGTCTCTCGACCCGGCCTCTCAAGAGGATCCGGACATATATGTGGAGATAATTGATGGAGTGTTCCATCAATTGAGCGAGGACAACGCCCTGGTGGCCATTACGGCTGATTACCCAGGGCTAATCCGAACACCCCAGGTACCTGAGACCGAAGTCCCTGTACCCCGGACAGGGGTCTGTCCACGCGTTTTTAGTTTCCTGATTGCAACCGAACTTTCCAGGGGAGGTTTTTGAGGCAGAAGGCCGAACCTGCGGCGGCAAACCAGCCAGGGGCCGCAGGGCTCCATGGGCAGAAAAGAGGTGTAGTCCGGACCGAGGCATCAATGCGAAGGTATGGCGCGCCCCTTTATCTCAGTTGTTATACCTTCGAGGCACATTTGACACTCGTGCCCTTTTCAGGACAAAGAGACCTCGCCGGACTATATCCGGAGAGGCTGCTAATCGCGCCTCCACTAGCCAGGCTCCAAAGCCTGGTCCAGGGGCGGAAGCAAGCGCGAGGCGTGTGCCAGACGTTCCTCTAATGGAGGATGCGGACGGGTTATCTGCCACCAACTCAGAGGTGGAAAGTGCCATGAACCACAGGCGTCGCCGGACAATTCTTCGCGACGCTTGCTTCTCCCAAGAGGCATTAGATGCCTTCAATTCGGGAGATGCGCACCTCCGTGCCGCTCAAAATGGTTTAGCCAGAGCCACGGAGCAATATGTAAAAGACATACGGGTAAGAAAATTTTGGTAAATATATATGTAGCAGCAGCCCCCGAGACTGAAAACAGTTAGAATAACTGGTTTAAGGATCATTTGAAATGCAGGTTCTAACAGAAAAGAATTCCCTACTGACCAGGAGCTAGACTAGTGCAAAGCCCAACTGGAGGCCGCACTAGCCGTGGCGGGGGAGCCTAAGGAGACCCCCTCTGGTAATATACATTTCGAAAGATAAGTATGTGGCGAAGCATGGCTTTTGTGCGAATCTGACAAATAAAATTGCAGATGGCGCCGGATTGAATCCGGAAAGGCAACACCTCAAACGCCAACTAAGGGCTGGTGAGAGGGTGCTGTTAAAGGTGATGGGGGAGAAGATCGTTCTCCAACATGCCAACACCCGGCTGGGCGTCGAGCTAAAAGATGTTCGTGCCCAGCTGTCAGACTCCATGAAGGAGAATCAGCGGCTTCGGCGCGACATATTTAGTAAGTGCTTGAATGAACCTTTTTAAAAGAAGATTCGGAAGTGCCATTGATTAACAGAGCAATATCCGTAGGTACGTTAACAGGTCGTCCTACAGAGGAGATGTCCCGAGCTCTTGCAATTGCTCGATCGAGTTCGGCAGGCGATGCGAGGCGTCGCCCAGGTCCTGTGGCCATCCGTCTCCACACTCGAAGGTCATGGAGAGCTTACGGAGAAGCTGAGGGGAGCACGATGGCGCTTTCAGTTGTGGAAGATATCAGCCTGCCATCAAGGCGCTAGGGAGGCCTGGGCCATGGTGAAGACGCGGTATTCATAGGCCGACCCTAACCATATGGCCGAGGTTGGTCCTGTAGGGCCCGATGGGAAGGAGATCCCTGTAAGCTTAGTGTACGGCCAAGTAGAGTTAGCCGCAAAGTACTCCCAGCAGGACTGTAAATTAGACAACCTGTTAGATGGTATTGAAGAGGAATATAATCAGTCAAAATGACTATGTAATCGAATTGACATTTATAATGCCTTCTAGCCGGATTGTAGATCATTTGTCATGGCCAACCTTTTCGCTTCAACCTCGAGGCCTGACGGTCCGGAGTGTGTCCGAATTCCATGCGGTTATATAGGAACCGGGGAATGCGTGGAGACCAGGCGTAGGGGTCATTAGTGCGTGAACAGACAAGTGCCCGACTAGTTATGTTATATTACATGGTTAGTAAGAAACATCTTCCAGGGAGAATAGTTCCGTTAGGGGTTCCTTTCCCTGGGGGGCATGCCCTAAAGTGCATGTCCATGCTGCGAAAAGAAACGCAGGAAAAACGCCTGGGGGCACATAGATAAAGAAAAAGATCATCTTTAGTTCATCGACCGAATATTCTCTTAAGAACGCTAGCTTTCGGCTTCACCCAGTCTAAGGTACACGTCTGGCTTATCCGGCAGTAACAATCGCAGATGTGCTCCCTTTACCACCTAGCTGAATAATCGGGAATGTAGGGGTAAGCACAGGAGCCAGGCAACCCAGCTTGGCCAAAACTTAAATCATATCGATGCATATGATGGTGAATAAAAGGCACATGCGGAAGTTTGACACATGTGTTAGGCATGAAGCCCGTATAAATAAGCTTCTGTTTAAAGAAGCCCCCAGGTTTACTGAGCGCGAATAGCGCGTCAATTTGTGAGCCTTTAAAGGTTATAAGAGAGAGAAAAAGGGAGAAGGAGAGAAATGTACGACGGACAGTATATAAAAAATGGACATAGTAAGGAGACGAACACAGGGTCCGGCGCTAGGCATAGAATCTTCAGAGACGGGCTGCGTTCCATGGGTTCGGCTCGAGTTGGTTATGCGATGTGTTTCACAGGCGGTACGCTCCACCAGTCAGGACTTGGTCAATTATGAAGGGACCTTCCCACTTGGGCTTGAGTTTGTCCTTTTTCTTGTCTGGCAGGCGTAGAACTAATTCGCCAACGTTGTAATTTTTGGCCCGTACTTCTCTGCTTTGGTATCTTAAAGCTTGATGTTGATAGAATGCAGAACGGGCTTTTGCCACATCACGCTCCTCCTCTAATGCGTCCAAACTGTCTTGCCGATCGAGCTCGGCTTCTCTTTCCTCGTACATGCGCACTCGAGGTAAGTCATGAATTATGTCGCAAGGTAGAACTGCCTCTGCGCTGTACACCATGAAGAATGGTGTGTATCTGGTGGTGCGATTCGACGTGGTCCGCAGCCCCCACAGTATAGACTCGAGCTCCTCTACCCAGTGTGTGTTAGATTCCTTGACGGACCGCACTAGTCTGGGTTTGATGCCGCTCATGATAAGACCATTTGCATGTTCGACCTGGCCGTTAGTTTGTGCGTGATAGATGGAAGCATAATCGAGCTTTGTGCCCATGTTTTTGCACCAGAGTTTTACCTCGTCGACCGTAAAGTTCGTGCCATTATCAGTGATGATGTTGTGGGGGACGCCGTAACAGTGTACGACCCCGGATATGAAGTCTATCACAGGTCCGGATTCGGCCGTCTTAACAGGCTTGACTTCTATCCGTTTGGTGAACTTATCCACCATGACCAGTAAGTATTTGTGCTTGTGGGTTCCGCCTTTAAGGGGTCCAACCATATCAAGCCTCCAGACCGCAAAGGGCCAAGTGATGGGGATAGTTTGGAGGGCGGTGGGTGGCATATGGGTTTGGTTTTCAAAGAGCTGGCAGCCGGTGCATCGTTGGACTAAGTCCTGAGCGTCTGCCCGGGCCGTCGGCCAATAAAAGCCTGTACGGAAGGCCTTGCTTACCAGGGACCGGGCTGCAGCGTGATGACCGCCGAGTCCGGCATGGATTTCAGCCAGGAGATTCCGCCCCTCCTCTTCGGAGATGCACCTTTGAAGGACTTCGGTAGTGCTTTTCTTATAAAGCTCTCCCTCGTGGACTCTGTAGGCTTTGGATCACCGCACTATGCAGCGTGCCTCATTTTGGTCCTCAGGGAGTTCCTGCCTAGTAAGGTATGCGAGGAATGGTTCTGTCCACGGGGCGATGACGGCCATTATTACGTGGGCTGAAGGTGTTATTTCAATGGCAGAGCCTCCGATTGTGTGAGAATGTTCGGTGTCGGGAAGTGCGGTTGGGTCCAGGCTATTATTGTTTGGCTCCCCTTCCCATGCCACGGATGGCTTGAAAAGCCTTTCCAAGAAGATGTTGGGGGGGGGGCTACATCGCGTTTTGTGCCGATGCGTGCCAGGACATCCACCGCCTGATTGTTTCCCGGGCTATATGGTGAAATTCAAGTCCCTAGAACCGAGCTGACATTTTTAGGACGGCGTTGCGGTAAGCTGCCATTTTCGGATCCTTGGCATCGAAGTCTCCATTTATTTGGGAGATTGCAAGGTTCGAGTCCCCGCGCACCTCTAGGCGTTGGATGCCCATGGATACTGCCATTCGGAGACCATGTAGAAGGGCCTCATATTTGGCTGCATTGTTGGAGTACGTGTACAAAATATGTAGTACGTATTGAACTGTGTCTCCTGTGGGGGACGTCAAAACGACGCCAGCCCCCAGTCCAGCCAACATTTTGGAGCCGTCGAAATGCATGATCCAATTTGAATATGTGCCGTACTCTCTAGGGAGTTCGGCCTCCGTACATTCTGCGACGAAGTCGGCCAAAACTAGCGACTTGATGGCTCGTCGTGGCTTATAAGTGATGTCGAACGGGAGGAGCTCGATGGCCCATTTCGCAATCCGGCCCGTTGCGTCACGGTTGTTTATAATGTAGTTAAGTGGTACTTACGAGGCTACTATTATGGAACACTCTTGAAAGTAGTGTCGTAGCTTCCGGGATGCCATGAATACCGCGTATGCAATCTTTTGATAATGCGGGTACCGTGATTTGCAGGGAGTGAGGACAGTGGACACATAATAGACCGGCCTTTGAAGGGGGAATTTGTGTTCGTCCGCTTCTCGTTCGACGACGAGCACTGCGCTTACCACCTGATGTGTTGCTGCGATGTACAATAGCATTGGTTCGCCGGTGTTTGGTGCGGCCAGGACTGGGTTTGTTGCCAGTATGGCTTTTATTTCGTCGAGTCCGGCCGTGGCTGCGCCCGTCCATTTGAAGTGTTCGGTGCGCCGAAGGAGGCGGTAAAGGGGGAAGGCCTTTTCTCCTAAGCGGGAGATAAAGCGGCTTAGAGCCGCCACACATCCGGTTAACTTTTGTATTTGTTTGAGGTCCTTTGCGATACCAGTTGTGACAGAGCTCGGATCTTGGTTGGATTTGCTTCAATTCCTCTGCTGGATACAATGAAGCCAAGAGCTTTCCGGCTGGAACGCCGAAAACGCATTTTTCCGGGTTGAGCTTGATGTCGTATGTTCAGAGATTGTCAAATGTGAGTCTCAAGTCGTCTACTAGAGATTCAACATGTCTTGTTTTGACGACCACATCATCTACATATGCCTCCACTGTTTTACCGATCTGGCTTGCCAAACATGTCTGAATCATGCGCTGATATGTTGTGCCGGCGTTTTTGAGCCCGAAGGGCATCGTGTTGAAGCAGAATGGCCCGTATGGTGTGATAAATGCCGTTGCGGCTTGGTCTGGTTTTGCCATCTTGATTTGATGGTAGCCAGAATATGCGTCGAGGAAACACAATGAATCGTGTCCTACGGTCGCATCGATAATTTGATCGATGCGGGGGAGGGGGAAGGGATCCTTTGGGCAAGCCTTGTTAAGGTCTTTAAAATCAACACACAGGCGCCAGGATTTGTCCTTCTTTGGTACCATCACCAGGTTTGCTAGCCAGTCCGGATGTTTGATATCTCTGATGAATCCGGCCTCTAATAGCTTTTCTAGCTCCTCTCCCATAGCCTGTCTCTTAGGTTTGGAAAAACACCGGAGAGCCTGTTTGACAGGTTTGAATCCTGTTTGGATATTTAAGCTGTGCTCGGCCAGCCTACATGGGATTCCTGGCATATCTGAAGGGTGCCAGGCGAAAATGTCCCAGTTCTCTCGTAGGAACTCTCGAAATGCGGTGTCTACATCAGGGTTTGACTCTGCCCCGATGGAAGCTGTTTTATTGGGGTCCGTTGGATGGACTTGGAATTTGACTATTTCGTCCGCTGGTTTAAAGGAGGTGGATTTGGATCTTTTGTCGAGTACCACATCATCCCTATTCACCGTAGAGTGCAGCGCAGTTAGCTCCTCAGCCGCTAGGGCTTCGGATGGTGCCTCGAGGGCCAGTGCGGCTGTCTTGTTTTCGGCGCGGAGTGCTATGTCCGGATCACTAGCGAGAGTGATGATCCCGTTAGGCCCGGGCATCTTGAGCTTCATGTACCCGTAATGGGGTATTGCTTGGAAGATTGTGAATGCTTCCCGCCCTAGCAAAGCGTGATAACCACTGCTGAACGGGGCCACGTGGAACGTGACTTCTTCGGACCTGTAATTGTCCGGCGTGCCGAACACCACATCTAGTGTGATTTTTCCTGTACAGCGCACTTCCTGACTGGGGATTATTCCTCTAAAGGTTGTGCTGCTTCGCATGGTGCGATTCCAGTCTATATCCATTTTCTGGAGAGTTTCCTCATAGATGAGGTTCTATCCAATGCCGCCGTCCATGAGTACCTTGGTGAGACGAAAGCCGTCTACTATTGGACTGAGGACCAATGCGGCTGGTGCTCGGGCTGTTCGGAATTTAGGTTCATCACTGGCGTTGAATGTAATGGCCGTGTCACTCCATGGGTTTATTGTTGCTACTTGGTAGACTTCGGCAACGCTGCGGAGTGTCCTTTTTCGCATGTTATTTGATGCGAAGGTCTCGAAGACTGTTAATACCGTATTGGTGTCTCTGGGGTGGCTTTCTGTGGCCTCCATGATTAGGAGGTTTTCGCCAATTTTGGCCACCTACCAGAGTATCCGACATGCTCTAAGGCTGTGAGTTGGTGTGGCGTCCTCTGTACTATGAATTTTACAGGGTCCATGAAGCCATCCTTCCAGTACGGTTCCATGCCCTGAAGAGGGTTTTTGCCTTTTGGTGTTTGACCCGGGTGTCTGGCGATGATGCACCCTTTTATTTCGGACTGGGCTTGCATTAAGGGCCGGATTGTCCCAAAAAAAATTCGGTTTTCCGGGCGCTTTCCATCGCATAGTACTTTCATACTATGGACGCTAAGTCAACGAAGCGTGTAATATCACGGCGACTTATGGCGTTGAGTATTCCTTTGTCCGTGCAAGGATGAAATTGCGTCTTCCTCGCGGCACCCCTTTATCCTTTTCATAACCAGGAGGAATCTGGCCCAGTAATGATGTACTGTTTCTTTGGGCTCTTGCCTGATTTGGGATAGATCGCTAATGTTCGGGTGGGTGGGTGGAATTGAATCCGAAGCCTTATCCCTTCTGAGGCTCAGAGGCCGAGGAATATTTGAACTCGAAAGTTTGGATTCCTGGGTGTCGTCCAATGAATCCAGTCCGCCGCCTAATTCTTGGTTCAGGACTTGAGTCATATCTGTCAGGACCCCGACTCAATGCCACATCGATCTAGCATGTAACACCTCATATCACTTTGCGGCCTCACGCACGGTATTCCCACGGGTGTCGCCTTACCTTTGCCTGGGACCGTTTGCGTCTTTTGGCACACGTATATGATAGTGTCGCTAGCATCCATATGATAAGGAGCCCGGGCTGACATGGCTAGTCGTAAACCCAAAGTGGCACAAACTTACAGGGACAGGCATCCATGACCCAACATCGAACGTGTCGGTCATCAGCGAGTGAATCCAGGCTGTAGCACTGGGCTAGCAGGACTCCGGTGAACCGGGCTGTAGCGGGCTAACAGGACTCCGGTATTCATCGCGTGACATTTCCCCGAAGGGACAGACACAGGAACGAAGAAGGACACATGCCGGCCAGCCTAAGTGTTCCGGAGCAGTAGCAAGCTACCATGGCTCAGTGGAAACACTAGGAGACATTTCCCGGTAAGAGAGGCTACTAAAGATAAACAACTAGATAGTCAGATCCCACACATACCAAGCATTTCAATAACATACACACAATATGCTCGGTATGTGCAAATACAACATGGCATCACAACATGACTCTACAACTCAAGTATTTATTCATTAGGCTCCGAGGAGCGAGATATTACAAACATGGGTCTCATGACCCAACAATCAGAGCATACAAGTCAAAGCACATGCGGGAGCTTATCATGTCTGGGTACAGACATCTATAAATGAAAAAGGCTGAGAAGCCTGACTATCTATCAGATCCTGCCGAGGGCACAAGATCGTAGCTGAGGTAACAAGCTAAACGTCTAAGTCCACGTGAAACTACTAGCGAGACTGAAGTCTCTCTGCAAAAACATAAAATAGGCAAACGTGAGTACAAATGTACCCAGCAAGACTTACATCAGAACTATCTACATATGCATCATTATCAACAAAGGGGATGGTGGGGTTTAACTGCAGCAAGCCAGCTTTGACTCGGTGGCTATCCTAAACTACGACTGCAAGTAACTCTTTTGAGGTGGCGCACACGAGTCCACATATTCACCATAGCAATACACCACTATGGATCCGCTCCCGTCTCCCTACGAGAACGCCATCCATAGCACTCACGCTTATCTTGCGCATTTTAGGGTATCCACTTTCACTTGTCTATGAACTGATATAAGCAACCCAGAAGTTCTTTACCGCGGACACGGCTATTCGAATAGATGATGTTAACCCTGCAGGGGTGTACTTCTTCATACATGTTTCCACCACTTAGCGTCTGCACACGACATGTGCTCGGCAGACTTCAAGCGAAAGCCGACGTGGGTGTAGACCACGACCTACCTAAACACTCAAGTCTCTAGTCCAGGTTTATCACCTATTCGGGTTCCATCCATGAGGAGATCCGGCCAGAGTTTCGCTCATAGCCCCAAACGATGTGAACAGGGTTCCGTGACACCAAACGGGCGCCCGGTATACCCGGCCATGTGCCTACCGCATCACATCCCACCCCTACGGTCAGCGCTGTCCACGGCCTCCAGCGTACTACAAACACCAGAAACTACTTGCAACTCCTGGACAGAGGACTAGGGTGAATAAGAAGTCGAGCGAGGTCATATTTCAGGGCCCAATGCATGGTAGTAGCTGAATCATGGATCACAAACACAGAACTCAGTTCCTAAGGACGGCTTCAATGAGACAACCCACCATGTACTCCTACATGGCCTCTCACCGCTACCTTTACCAAATCGTGTTCACACACTTAGCTCACACACAGTAGGACATGTTCACACACCTCTGATTCATCCCCGATGAATCAGACCTGACTCAACTCTAAGCAGTAGCAGGCATGACAAACAAGCATGAATGAGTAGGCACATCAGGGCTCAAACAACTCCTACTCATGCTAGTGGGTTTCATCTATTTACTGTGGAATGACAGGTCATGCAAAGGATAAAGGGGTTCAGCTACCGCAGCAAGTAACAGATGAATCGGTGTTGTCATAATGCATTAAAAGAGAGCAGGAGCGAGAGAGTGGGATTGTATCGGAATGAACAAGGGGGTTTTGCTTGCCTGGCACTTCTGAAGATAACATTGAGTCTTCATCAGTGTCAACGATCACATCGTCGGTACAACGTCTACCGAGGGGGAACAACACCGGCAAACACAGAAGAAACACGATCAATGCAATGCACAATATGATGCATGCTATGACATGGCAATATGAATGTGTTTTGAGCTAATGCACCTAGCTATGATTTAAATGAGGTTGGTTTGAATACATGATTCAAATTCCAACTCCATATATGATTATTTAAATGCCCTTTATTTGTTTTGTCCAAATCAGAGGACAAACATTGTTCAAACATGCATGAAAATGGTACAGATGGATTCCTTGAATTTTTCTCATAATTTTTCATATATAATTTATTTAATTTGGAGTTACGGTTGAATTTCTATGATTTTTAGAAGTTTTAGGCATTTTCTGAAATTATAAATCATTTAGGATTTATTTAAATTCCAGAAAGGAATTATTGCGTCAGCATGACCTCATGGTGACGTCAGCAGGTCAACGGGCTGGTCCAGGTCAAACTGACCTGTGGGCCCTGCGTGTCAGTGTCTGGACTAACTAACCTAATTAAATTAACCCTAACTAACTTGGTTAGCCGGGCGGGGCCCGCATGTCAGTGGGAGAGAGGGGAGAGTCAAACCGGGCAGTGGGGTCACACCCGGGTCAAACTCGCCGGAGTTGACCCGAGGCTCGTCGCCGGCGAGGCCAGGGACGGCGGAGAGCGTCGGGATTCGCCCTCCGATGACCAAAAGAGCGGCGGAGGGGCTCTACGGGATGCCCAGGCTCGCGCGCATCTAACAGGGCAAACGGGAGAAGCTAGGGTGGCCGGAGGCGACAGCAATCATGACGACGGCGGCGGCCGAAGTTCGGGTGAGGCGCGAGCGGTGGCTACGGTGCACCACAGGAGCAATAGACTAGGGTTTTGGGATCCTGGCGTGGTGCTGAGCACGATGGTGTGCTTGGACATGACGCGCGTGAGCTCTAGCCACGGCGACCTCGTGGCCGGCGGCAATGGGCTCTCGGGCTCGGCGGAGACGATGGATACGGCACGAAATCGAGCGAAAAGACGGAGGGGAAACGAAGAGGAGCTCATGTCGAGTCTGCAGGGGTGATCAGTGGGCTCGGGGAGGCTGCGAGGCGAGCGCGGGGTCGCCGGCGATCTCGGGGCCGGAGCTTGAAGGCGATGAAGAAGGCGATGATGCAGTGCATCCGGCGTAGCTTGGATCTGCGTAGGTGATGAGGACGACGCTGCGGTCCTTCTGGATTGGTCGGCGAGGCGAGTGGTGGTCGGTGGCCGTGGCTATGGCGAGCGGCGGCGACGGCGACTCTCGGTCATGGGGGGGGGGGACAGAGGAGCGAGGGGGAGGGAGGTCCAAAGAGCGAGGGAGAAGTGAGAGGGGGTCGGGGAGGCGCGTGGCGTCACCGGGGCGTCGAGGAGGAGCCAGGCAGGCTGGGAGGGAGGAGGTGGCCAGGGCGCATGGCCGCGCGCGCCACCGAGCAGCTTCGGGGCGAGGGGGAGGAAGACGACAGGGGGAGAAGCGGCGGTGGGCTGGGCCGCTGGAGGAGCTGGGCCAGGTGGGCTGAGAGGTGAGCGCTAGGTAAGTTTTCTCTCCTCTTTGCTTTTATTTCTATTTAATTCTGTTTTCTATTTTCTGTAGTTTGTTTTGATTTAGTTTTAGACACTAAATCATTTTAATAAATTCTGTAGGTTTTTATGTGGCTTGCTAAAATATATACAAAGCCACTCACAAACTTCCAGAATTATTTGGAGTCATATTTAATATATATTAAATATAAATCCAAAGCAAATAGTTATTGGATTAATTCAAATGGCCCAAAATAATTAACTCTGAGATACCAAAAATATTGTTTTGAGTTTTACCTCTTTGCAATATTTTCAGAGACTAAGAGGAACATTTTCTTGGACTTCTTTGAGAAGATTTTAATGTTGATCATTTTTAGAAGGTTTCTGAGGCTTTGAAAATCCCTCAATTCAAATTTCATTTGAATTAAAACATGATGCTCACATGAGGCCTAGCCTAGTGCATAACAGGACCAGGGATGTGACAACTCACCCCCACTAAACAAAAATCTCGTCCCGAGATTCAAGCGTAGGGTAAGGTGAAGGGGAAACGCAAACTAGTATAATCTTCACGATCCAGGGTGCACTTCATAAGAGCGTTGATTCGATCACCATCATTGTCTCGAAGTCTTTCTCTGAGAACTCCAACTAACATGACAAGAAGAGGGAAGGAAATCTCTAGAAGAATTAATCTTCTCAAGGATCGAACAACTCAGGATTAACTCACGGAATGGGACATAGCAACATCTCTCGAGCTGAGAGACGAAGCACACCTCTAGAGGAATGGAGTGGAACAGATGACGAAGGTTCACTAGGTAGACAACGATTCCACACCTAAGAAGGTGGTAAACGATTGTCAACGTAGCGAGGAGTTGAGTTGCCATGATACCACAACGAGACAACTTAGGGATGGTGACTCGTAGATATATCCCCTTAAGTGGCAAAAAGAATTACCTTTGATTCAGAGATCATTGAAACTCTTTAAACCAGCCTAAGGCAATTCTCGAGCGATCGTTTGGAGGGGGTCGGTAGAATGGCATACTCGGACTTGGATGATGTGGATTACCTTGTTGAAGACAACGTCATAGATGATTTTTGCTTATCACCGGAAATGGAAGAGACCCATGGTAGAATGGCACATTGGCGGTGCAAGCTGGGAACAAAATGCAAATGCTGGGAATGATTTTGGTAACTGGGGAAGAACCCAACAATAGAGAGTGAATTCACTGTTTGAAAAGGTCATAGCATTGTCGAGGAAACTGAGAGGAATCCCAGTTAGTGCCGATGATAACACGTAGCGCTTGTGCGTGCTCTCAAGAACTTGAGCATTTCCATAATCATCAAGGTTTTATCAACATCCGTGTCAAGGGTGCTGACAACACAACATACTACCATGATGAATAGCGATGGACGATGCAGATGCAAAGAAAGATAACACCTTCTCAGATTACACCTTAGAGAAGCCAAGGAACAAAATCTGGATGATCGACCGAGAGACATTTAGCACTCCGCTTCTAATGTTCTCCTTGATGTGCTAGTGTAACCCATTCACAGAAATGGTCTGGTATCTAGAACATCAAGTAAAGGTCGGACTTCGGGAGCACAAAAATCCATAAGGAACAACTACTAGAATAAGTTCTACGAGATCCTTATGGGGAGGTGGCCAACTTCCTCAATCAAGATATTATAATAACAGGTCTTCCGGCTGGGTGTGTTGGCCACGACATCCACTTTACCGGTTTCCGAGGGACCGATATTATAGTTCTTGGGAAAGGTTCCAAACCATCATATCTGCCTGAGATTCAGATCTGGTTGGTGTCAGGATATTACAGAATCATCGAGTCTAGGAAGAAAAATGAAAGTTTGCAACACAAATCGACGAGATGACGTTCCGAGACTCTCGGGGAATAAACTACGATAGTAAGCTCCAAAACATGAGCTGGTTCTGCTACAAACATGTGAACACGCTGTCTCAGACAAACATGATCACATGGTAGTCTTAGAATAAAACACTACCGAGTTCTGGTAGGGAACCATCATCGAGGATATCGAAGTCTTTACACAAGTCCATGGATTAGATCCCAAGCATAGACTTCTTTTCCTTGAACAAGTCAATCAGTGGCTTAGTGTGCTAGGGACACATATAGAATGAAGGTTGCAAGTCTCCGAACCACAGAATACTTTCGCACGTATGCATGACTGATTTGGGATGATTCCAGAGGAAGCAAAACTAACTTTCTCAAATTCACGGCGGCAACTTTCACCAAATGCACGTGTATAAGAGGAAGTCACTCCTTTCATCAAACAAGTACTTCATGAGCTAGCATGAAGAAAATGCTTTCAAAAGTTTCCAACACTAGCTTAATGTTCAGCAAAATTATGGAGAAGACAAGGATGTTGTCGATGGGCTCAACAATAATTCATCCAGATTCCCATGAAGATGGAATTCCCTAATTATGTGAACAGGTGATAGCATTGGTCAGACCCAAAGAATATAATGGTGTATGCTCGAGGAAAATCCACGAGTAAGACAACATTACGAATATCGTTGGTTCTGATTTGATTTGACGATAGCCCATACTCAATCAAAGGCTTGGGTAAGATAATAAGTCCAGCAACTGATCACAGGGACCAATCGCTGAAGATATCATCTTTCTTCAACTCACACAAACACAAGATATCCCTTTTGGAAAATGAACTAAGTTAGGCAAGCTTTTATCTTCCAACTCTCCAAGTTGATGCATAGCTTAACCAACTAGCTCAGGGGTATCCAACACGGATTCTTGGAGAAAGGGTGGTTTACAGGATAAACCAACTTGATCACGAGCTCAACACAGCAGTCAGGTGACAACCTGGTGATACTTTCGAGAAGATATTCGGAAAATCACGAACCACCGGTATGTTACTAAGCTCGAGAACAATCTCGCTTTTGAGGGCAAGACGATATGATCAAATGAGTGAGGACTTGACAAGATCCTAACTCATCAATTGAAGGGTGCACCGAAATAAGGACTAGGTAGCACGATCAGTCTTAGAAGGATGATTCAAAAACCAACACGCTAAGAATGAAATTATTATCCTTTAACTACTAAGCAACGAGGTTGCTGGGAGTATTGATTTCACACATCACAATTCATTTGTCGGTATTCCGGTTGCATCAACACGAGGACCGAGGAATGACTAATGATGGTGAGAAGTATCACTACCAAGAGTTCATAGGATGTTGTGCAATTCCTATAACAATCCCGATATAAAAGATGGTAATACTCCAAGGTAGAACAGAGCAAAAGCAAGATTAGCAATTTGATCTGCGGAGTACGACTTCTTTGACCCAATCCTGGATATGGAAGAGGTACTGGAGGTTGTTCCTCCTAGTCATTCCGTGATAGAATGGCTTGACGGACCACAAGAGTAATAGGCATCGATAAACGAATGCATGCATACTCTTGACTATCAATTGATAGACGAAGGTCAGTAGACAACTAAAAAGGGACAACTCAAAGGAACATATAATTTTTGAGTTGTGGATGCATAGATTAGTATGTCGAACCAAGTTCAACATAATTCTTCCGGATAACCCATGCAGAAAGGTTGAGCTGGCAGAGTCACAATATAGCATGGAGAACTCATCGAGAGCACTCTTGTTGTCATCTTTTGGTTCAGAAGAACTCCTGCCAAGAATGGTTCATGGTAATTGGAAGAAGGATGTACCACGAACCTCGAGGACTATCGCAGGTTACTAATATCCTAAAGGAACTAGCAACACTATCAACATGATGTAAGTAGGGTGAATCTCGGGTTCAAAACCCAGGAATAGAATACCTACTAACTATGTGGAATCACGGGATGCTTTCGAGAATAAAGGCCAGAAGCATCACACTGGGACACAGAACATGGCTAGACTACTAGATGATCCCCTAAGACAACTAGGGTCATAATAAAAACTCCCACATAAATGTCAAGGCAATAGAATACATCAACTCACCGATTAGTGTGGTTAATCTGGCCCAAAGGAACATCGAAACGGAAGGAAGGAATTTGCAAATGCATTAGACTGTTTAGAAACCTGGGATGACTCGGACAGCATAACGGCTATAAATGCTCAAAAAGATTTGAGACATGCTACAAAAATGGTGGCATAGCCACTCAGAAGCACAACATCAAGGTTTCGAGATCATCAGTTAACATACAGAAGTAGTAGGAACTGAACTCAAGCTTAAATCGAACAATCTTATAAGTCTACGGACTAGTAACACGTGATCCTGATAGAAGGAAGAGATAGCCTAGTTCCTTAACCCCGTAGAAAAGATAAGATGACTCAGATCAGAAGGCATAAGGTATAAGGAGTAAAAAGAGCCTTACGTTCCATCCCACAATCAATTCCCTTATATAACTAAAGAATTTCTAGACTCAACTTCGACCAGTTTGGCTTGGTAATCCTACAGGCAGTCAAGCTCTGGTACCAACGCTGTCAGGACCCCGACTCAATGCCACATCGATCTAGCATGTAACACCTCATATCACTTTGCGGCCTCACGCACGGTATTCCCACGGGTGTCGCCTTACCTTTGCCCGGGACCGTTTGCGTCTTTTGGCACACGTATATGATAGTGTCGCTAGCATCCATATGATAAGGAGCCCGGGCTGACATGGCTAGTCGTAAACCCAAAGTGGCACAAACTTACAGGGACAGGCATCCATGACCCAACATCGAACGTGTCGGTCATCAGCGAGTGAATCCAGGCTGTAGCACTGGGCTAGCAGGACTCCGGTGAACCGGGCTGTAGTGGGCTAACAGGACTCCGGTATTCATCGCGTGACATTTCCCCGAAGGGACAGACACAGGAACGAAGAAGGACACATGCCGGCCAGCCTAAGTGTTCCGGAGCAGTAGCAAGCTACCATGGCTCAGTGGAAACACTAGGAGACATTTCCCGGTAAGAGAGGCTACTAAAGATAAACAACTAGATAGTCAGATCCCACACATACCAAGCATTTCAATAACATACACACAATATGCTCGATATGTGCAAATACAACATGGCATCACAACATGACTCTACAACTCAAGTATTTATTCATTAGGCTCCGAGGAGCGAGATATTACAAACATGGGTCTCATGACCCAACAATCAGAGCATACAAGTCAAAGCACATGCGGAAGCTTATCATGTCTGGGTACAGACATCTATAAATGAAAAGGCTGAGAAGCCTGACTATCTATCAGATCCCGCCGAGGGCACAAGATCGTAGCTGAGGTAACAAGCTAAACGTCGAAGTCCACGTGAAACTACTAGCGAGACTGAAGTCTCTCTGCAAAAACATAAAATAGGCAAACGTGAGTACAAATGTACCCAGCAAGACTTACATCAGAACTATCTACATATGCATCATTATCAACAAAGGGGATGGTGGGGTTTAACTGCAGCAAGCCATCTTTGACTCGGTGGCTATCCTAAACTACGACTACAAGTAACTCTTTTGAGGTGGCGCACACGAGTCCACATATTCACCATAGCAATACACCACTATGGATCCGCTCCCATCTCCCTACGAGAATGCCATCCATAGCACTCACGCTTATCTTGCGCATTTTAGGGTATCCACTTTCACTTGTCTATGAACTGATATAAGCAACCCAGAAGTCCTTTACCGCGGACACGGCTATTCGAATAGATGATGTTAACCCTGTAGGGGTGTACTTCTTCATACATGTTTCCACCACTTAGCGTCTACACACGACATGTGCTCGGCAGATTTCAAGCGAAAGCCGACGTGGGTGTAGACCACGACCTACCTAAACACTCAAGTCTCTAGTCCAGGTTTATCGCCTATTCGGGTTCCATCCATGAGGAGATCCGGCCGGAGTTTCGCTCACAGCTCCAAACGATGTGAACAGGGTTCCGTGACACCAAACGGGCGCCCGGTATACCCGGCCACGTGCCTACCGCATCACAGCCCACCCCTACGGTCAGTGCTGTCCACGGCCTCCAGCGTACTACAAACACCAGAAACTACTTGCAACTCCTGGACAGAGGACTAGGGTGAATAAGAAGTCGAGCGGGGTCATATTTCAGGGCCCAACGCATTGTAGTAGCGGAATCATGGATCACAAACACAGAACTCAGTTCCTAAGGACGGCTTCAATGAGACAACCCACCATGTACTCCTACATGGCCTCTCACCGATACCTTTTACCAAATCGTGTTCACACACTTAGCTCACACACAGGGACATGTTCACACACCTCTGACTCATCCCCGATGAATCAGACCTGACTAACTCTAAGCAGTAGCAGGCATGACAAACAAGCATGAATGAGTAGGCACATCAGGGCTCAAACAACTCCTACTCATGCTAGTGGGTTTCATCTATTTACTGTGGAATGACTGGTCATGCAAAGGATAAAGGGGTTCAGCTACCGCAGCAAGTAACAGATGAATCGGTGTTGTCCTAATGCATTAAAAGAGAGCAGGAGCGAGAGAGTGGGATTGTATCGGAATGAACAAGGGGGTTTTGCTTGCCTGGCACTTCTGAAGATAACATTGAGTCTTCATCAGTGTCAACGATCACATCGTCGGTACAACGTCTACCGAGGGGGAACAACACCGGCAAACACAGAAGAAACACGATCAATGCAATGCACAATATGATGCATGCTATGACATGGCAATATGAATGTGTTTTGAGCTAATGCACCTAGCTATGATTTAAATGAGGTTGGTTTGAATACATGATTCAAATTCCAACTCCATATATGATTATTTAAATGCCCTTTATTTGTTTTGTCCAAATCAGAGGACAAACATTGTTCAAACATGCATGAAAATGGTACAGATGGATTCCTTGAATTTTTCTCATAATTTTTCATATATAATTTATTTAATTTGGAGTTACGGTTGAATTTCTATGATTTTTAGAAGTTTTAGGCATTTTCTGAAATTATAAATCATTTAGGATTTATTTAAATTCCAGAAAGGAATTATTGCGTCAGCATGACCTCATGGTGACGTCAGCAGGTCAACGGGCTGGTCCAGGTCAAACTGACCTGTGGGCCCTGCGTGTTAGTGTCTGGACTAACTAACCTAATTAAATTAACCCTAACTAACTTGGTTAGCTGGGCGGGGCCCGCATGTCAGTGGGAGAGAGGGGAGAGTCAAACCGGGCAGTGGGGTCACACCCGGGTCAAACTCGCCGGAGTTGACCCGAGGCTCGTCGCCGGCGAGGCCAGGGACGGCGGAGAGCGTCGGGATTCGCCCTCCGATGACCAAAGGAGCGGCGGAGGGGCTCTACGGGATGACCAGGCTCGCGCGCATCTAACAGGGCAAACGGGAGAAGCTAGGGTGGCCAGAGGCGACGGCAATCATGACGACGGCGGCGGCCGGAGTTCGGGTGAGGCGCGAGCGGTGGCTACGGTGCACCACAGGAGCAATAGACTAGGGTTTTGGGATCCTGGCGTGGTGCTGAGCACGATGGTGTGCTTGGACGTGACGCGCGTGAGCTCTAGCCACGGCGACCTCGTGGCCGGCGGCAATGGGCTCTCGGGCTCGGCGGAGACGATGGATACGGCACGAAATCGAGCGAAAAGACGGAGGGGAAACGAAGAGGAGCTCATGTCGAGTCTGCAGGGGTGGTCAGTGGGCTCGGGGAGGCTGCGAGGCGAGCGAGGGGTTGCCGGCGATCTCGGGGCCAGAGCTTGAAGGCGATGAAGAAGGCGATGATGTAGTGCGTCCGGCGTAGCTTGGATCTGCGTAGGTGATGAGGACGACGCTGCGGTCCTTCTGGATTGGTCGGCGAGGCGAGTGGTGGTCGGTGGCCGTGGCTATGGCGAGCGGCGGCGACGGCGACTCTCGGTCATGGGGGGGGGAATAGAGGAGCGAGGGGGAGGGAGGTCCAAAGAGCGAGGGAGAAGTGAGAGGGGGTCGGGGAGGCGCGTGGCGTCACCGGGGCGTCGAGGAGGAGCCAGGCAGGCTGGGAGGGAGGAGGTGGCCAGGGCGCGTGGCCGCACGCGCCACCGAGCAGCTTCAGGGCGAGGGGGAGGAAGACGACAGGGGGAGAAGCGGCGGTGGGCTGGGCCGCTGGAGGAGCTGGGCCAGGTGGGCTGAGAGGTAAGCGCCAGGTAAGTTTTCTCTCCTCTCTGCATTTATTTCTATTTAATTCTGTTTTCTATTTTCTGTAGTTTGTTTTGATTTAGTTTTAGACACTAAATCATTTTAATAAATTCTGTAGGTTTTTATGTGGCTTGCTAAAATATATACAAAGCCACTCACAAACTTCCAGAATTATTTGGAGTCATATTTAATATATATTAAATATAAATCCAAAGCAAATAGTTATTGGATTAATTCAAATGGCCCAAAATAATTAACTCTGAGATACCAAAAATATTGTTTTGAGTTTTACCTCTTTGCAATATTTTCAGAGACTAAGAGGAACATTTTCTTGGACTTCTTTGAGAAGATTTTAATGTTGATCATTTTTAGAAGGTTTCTGAGGCTTTGAAAATCCCTCAATTCAAATTTCATTTGAATTAAAACATGATGCTCACATGAGGCCTAGCCTAGTGCATAACAGGACCAGGGATGTGACATATCCTCCCCTCCGCGGACATCCGGCTTGGAGGGATCGGGAATCCGGACGTAGCGAGTCCTTAGGATAGATGAAGGGTCTCCGCACTGTCCCTCTACTAGAGCAACGTGATGGGTGGCCTGGGGAGAGTTAATCTCTCTCAGATCGGTTTTAGGCCCAATCTGGTCGTAATCCGTAGTGACTCCCAGGGCGGCGAAGCGATCCAAAAGCTCATTTATGAAGGAAAGCTCTATTGGATTTAACTGCTCGGCAAGTTCTGAGTTGACATGAAGATTGTTTTCGATGGCTCGAGAGGTCATCGTCGGTGTAGAAGTCGAACAGGTGGTCATAAGAAAACCACCTAGCCGGAGGGTTTGGCAGACAGCCAAAGCTCCCTTAGCAATGATGCCGTCTTTAAAGACGGGGCGAGGCATCCTTCCTGATGGTGACGACACAGAGGAACTCTCAATGAAAGCACCAATGTCGGTGTCAAAACCGACGGATCTCGGGTAGGGGGTCCCTTACTATGCGTCTAGGCCGGATGGTAATAGGAGGTAGGGGACACGAAGTTTTACCCATGTTCGGGCCCTCTTGATGGAGGTAAAACCCTATGTCCTGCTTGATTAATATTGATGATATGGGTAATACAAGAGTTGATCTACCGCGAGATCAAAGAGGCTAAACCCTAGAAGCTAGCCTATGGTATGATTGTTGATGTGTCTGTTGTCCTACGGACTAGAACCCTTCGGTTTATATAGACACCGGATAGGGTTAGGGTTACATAGAGTCGGTTACAATGGTAGGAGATCTGAACATCCGTATCGCCAAGCTTGCCTTCCATGCCAAGGAAAATCCCTTCCGGACACAGGACGGAGTCTTCAATCTTGTACCTTCATAGTTCAGGAGTCCGGCTAAAGGTATAGTTCGGCTATCCGAACACCCCCTAATCCAGGACTCCCTCAGTTCCTTTCCCTGGGTGTGCATGCGTTTAGTGTGCATGTCCAAAGGGTGGTGTGAGTACCACAGTTTGTATAACTTCTGGGGGTGCACAATGGAGTGAGTGTAAAAAACATCTTTAATTCACCGACCAAATATTCCCTTAAGAACGCTAGCTTTCGGCTTCACCCAGTCTGAGGTACACATCCGGATGACCCGACAGTAACAATCGCAGAGGTGCTCCCTTTATGCCCTAGCCGAACTAATGGGAACGTAGGGCATAAGCATAGGAGCCAGGCAACCCAGCTTGGCCAAAATTTAAGTCATATCGATGCATATAATGGAAAAGAAAAGGTACATATGAAAAAAAATTCATATGTGAGGAGCTTGATGCTCAAGGAATGACAAGAACTTCTGTCCGAGAAGCCCCCAGGTATAAGTGGCGTACATGTTGAAAGATGTATGTGCCAATGGTGTGCGGTCTAGCCGCATCGAAGCTTAAAGCAAAAAGAAGAAAGTAATCAGAAAAGAGAGGAAATATAATGGGAACTACAGGGGAGGAGTAGATGAACAAAGGGTGTAGCTCTAGGCATAGAATCTCCAGAGTCTGGCTGCGTTCCAGGGGTTCGTCTCGAGGCGATTGTCTGATGCATTACAAAGACGGTATGCTCCTCCGGTGAGAACTTCTTCAATTATGAAGGGACCCTCCCATTTGGGCTTGAGTTTGTCCTTTTTCTTCTCCGGGAGCCGTAGAACGAGTTTGCCAACATTGTAAGTCTTGGCCCGTACTTCTCTGCTTTGATATCTTCGAGCCTGCTGTTGATAAACTGCTGAACAGGCTTTCATGACATCGCGTTCCTCCTCCAGGGCATCTAGGTTGTCCTTCTGATGTAGCTCGGCTTCTCTCTCTTCGTACATACGCACTCTAGGTGAGTCTTGAATAATATCGCAGGGAAATACGGCCTCTGCACCGTACACCATGAAGAAAGGTGTGTATCTGGTAGTACGATTGGGCGTGGTCCGCGGCCCCTAGAGTTCGGAGTTGAGCTCCTCAACCCAGTGCTTGTCTGATTCTTTTAAAGACCGCACTAGTCTGGGCTTGATGCCGCTCATAATAAGACCGTTGGCGCGTTCGACTTGACCGTTGGTTTGTGGGTGGTAGACGGAGGCGTAATCTAGTTTAATACCCAGATTAGTACACTAGGTTTTTACCTCGTCGGTTTTGAAATTGGAGCCGTTGTCAGTGATGATGCTATGTGGGACACCATAACGGTGCACAACATCGGATATGAAGTCTATCACCGGGCCGGACTCAGCCGTTTTGACCGGTTTACCCTCTATCCACTTAGTGAATTTGTCCACCATAACTAGCAGATATTTTTTCTTATGGCTTCCCCCTTTAAGGGGTCCGACCATGTCAAGTCCCAAGACCGCGAAAGGCCAAGTGATGGGGATTGCTTGTAGGGCAGTGGGGGCATATGGCTTTGATTGGCAAAGAGTTGGCATCCAACAGAATGTTGGACAAGGTCCTATGCATCCGCTCGGGCCGTCGGCCAATAAAACCCTGTACAGAAAGCCTTGCTAATAAGGGCCCGAGCTGCGGCGTAGTGCCCTGATACGTCTCCAACGTATCTATAATTTTTGATTGCTCCATGCTATATTATCATCTATTTTGGACATTATTGGGCTTTATTATCCACTTCTATATTATTTTTGGGACTAACCTACTAACCGGAGGACTAGCCCAGAATTGTTGTTTTTTTCCTATTTTACGGTTTCGAAGAAAAGGAATATCAAACGGAGTCCAAACGGAATGAAACCTTCGGGAACGTGATTTTTGGAACGAACAAGATCCAGGAGACTTGGACCCTACGTCAAGCAACCAACAGGGAAGCCACGAGGTAGGGGGGCGCGCCTAACCCCCCTCCAAGCGCGCCCTCTACCCTCGTGGGCCCCTTGTTGCTCCACCGATGTACTCCTTCCTCCTATATATACCTACGTACCCCCAAACGATCAGATACAGAGCCAAAAGCCTAATTTCACCACCGTAACTTTCTGTATCCACGAGATCCCATCTTGGGGCCTGTTCCGGAGCTCCATCGGAGGGGGCATCGACCACGGAGGGCTTGTACATCAACACCATAGCCTCTCCGATGAAGTGTGAGTAGTTTACCTTAGACCTTCAGGTCCATAGTTATTAGCTAGATGGCTTCTTCTCTCTTTTTGGATCTCAATACAAAGTTCTCCCCCTCTCTTGTGGAGATCTATTCGATGTAATCTTCTTTTGCGGTGTGTTTGTTGAGACCGATGAATTGTGGGTTTATGATCAAGTTTATCTATGAACAATATTTGAATCTTCTCTGAATTCTTTTATGTATGATTGGTTATCTTTGAAAGTCTCTTTGAATTATCAGTTTGGTTTGGCCTACTAGATTGATCTTTCTTGCAATGGGAGAAGTGCTTAGCTTTGGGTTCAATCTTGAGGTGTCCTTTCCCAATGACAGTAGGGGCAGCAAGGCACGTATTGTATTGTTGCCATCGAGGATAACAAGATGGGGTTTTTATCATATTGCATGAATTTATCCCTCTACATCATGTCATCTTGCTTAAAGCATTACTCTGTTCTCTTGAACTTAATACTCTAGATGCTTGCTGGATAGCGGTCGATGTGTGGAGTAATATAGTAGATGCAGGTAGGAGTCGGTCTACTTGTCTTGGACGTGATGCCTATATACATGATCATACCAAGATATTCTCATAACTATGCTCAATTATGTCAATTGCTCAACATTAATTTGTTCACCCACCGTAAAATACTTATGCTCTTGATAGAAGCCACTAGTGAAACCTATGGCCCCCGGGTCTATCTTCATCATATTAATCTTCCAACACTTAGTTATTTCCTTTGCTTTTTTACTTTGCTTTTATTTTACTTTGCATCTTTATCATAAAAATACCAAAAATATCATCTTATCATATCTATCAGATCTCACTTTCGTAAGTGACCGTGTAGGGATTGACAACCCCTTATCGCGTTGGTTGCGGGGATTTATTTGTTTTCTGTAGGTGCAAGGGACCTTGGTTCTAAAAAACTGAGAGAAATACTTATGTTACTTTGCTGCACCACCCTTTCCTCTTCAAGGGAAACCAACGCAAGTGCTCAAGATGTAGCAAGAAGGATTTCTGGCGCCGTTGCCGGGGAGGTCTACGCAAAAGTCAACATACCAAGTACCCATCACAAACCCTTATCTCCCGCATTACATTATTTGCCATTTGCCTCTCGTTTTCCTCTCCCCCACTTCACCCTTGCCGTTTTATTTTCCCTCTCTTTTTCTCGCTCGCCTTTCTTCCGCCATGTCTGAATCAAAAAGGGTTGGGGGTTCTCTCCCGAGTTTTAGTACTTTGGACAACCCTTCTATTCTTGCTAAGCTCATAAATAAGTATACTATGGAAAAACCTACCGGAGTTATCAATGAGAATCTTAATAATTTTGATGAAGATGATTCCAGAATTTTTCATTATTTACTCGATGAATCTTTGAAAGATGCTTGGTATAGACTATTAAGGATCAGGGCTAGCTATGTGCCTCAATACCAAATAGAAATTTACTTAAAAAGCTTTTATACTGCCCTTCCTTCTTCTTTTAAGCATGTCTTAGATTATATATTTGAAGAAGGATTTCTTGAAGGGGATGCCATAGACACTTATGAGAAGATGAAAACCATATTTGGGCACCCCATGAATGAGAAAGTTGAATCTACATCTCTTTTGATCTCTTACCAAAATGAATCTATCAAAGAGATGAAGGCTAGCTTAGATACAAATTTCCGTAACATACTTAATCTTTCTTCTACCATTAATAGCCATGTGCTTTATCAAAATAGAAAGATTAATTCCATAGATAGCAAGTTTGCTCTTTTCTTCCCTAAAACCAAAGATGGCCATACCTAGATCTATCCTTGCTTTTATGCCTAGCTAGGGGCGTTAAACAATAGCGCTTGTTGGGAGGCAACCCAATTTTATTTTTATTCCTTGCTTTTTGCTCCTGTTTAGTAATAAATAATTTATCTAGACTCTGTTTTGGTTGTGTTTTTTGTGTTTAATTAGTGTTTGTGCCAAGTAGAACCGTTGGGAAGACTTGGGGAAAGTCTTGTTAATCTTGCTGTAAAAAACAGAAACTTGAGCGCTCACAAGAACTGCTGCCATTTTTATTTGGAAAGTGATATTTAGTTAATTCTTTTTGTATATGATTAATAGATAAATTAGTCAGGTCCAGAAATTTATTTTAGAATTTTTGGGGTTCCATATCTTGCTATAGCTACAGATTACTACCGACTGTTCTGTTTTTGACAGATTCTGTTTTTCGTGTGTTGTTTGCTTATTTTGATGAATCTATGGCTAGTAAAATAGTTTATAAACCATAGAGAAGTTAGAATACAGTAGGTTTAACAAAAATATAAATAAAGAATTAGTTCATTACAGTACCTTGAAGTGGTGTTTTGTTTTCTTTCGCTAACGGAGCTCATGAGATTTTCTACTTTAAGTTTTGTGTTGTGAAGTTTTCAAGTTTTGTGTAAGGATTTGATGGATTATGGAACAAGGAGTGGCAAGAGCCTAAGCTTGGGGATGCCCATGGCACCCCCAAGATAATCTAAGGACACCAAAAAGCCAAAGCTTGGGGATGCCCCGGAAGGCATCCCCTCTTTCGTCCATTTCCATTGGTAACTTTACTTGGAGCTATATTTTTATTCACCACATGATATGTGTTTTGCTTGGAGCGTCTTGTATGATTTGAGTCTTTGATTTTTAGTTTACCACAATCAACTTTGCTGTACACACCTTTTGATATAGACACACATGATTCGGAAATTATTAGAATACTCTATGTGCTTCACTTATATCTTTTGAGTTAAATAGTTTTGCTCTAGTACTTCACTTATATCTTTTAGAGCACGGTGGTGAATTTGTTTTATAGAAACTATTGATCTCTCATGCTTCACTTAGATTATTTTGAGAGTCTTAAATAGCATGGTAATTTTCTTAAATAATCCTAATATGCCAGGTATTCAAGATTAGTAAAAACTTTCTTATGAGTGTTTTGAATACTAAGAGAAGTTTGATGCTTGATGATTGTTTTGAGATAAGGAGGTAGTGAAATTAAAGTTGTGATAGTTGAGTAGTTGTGAAATTGAGAAATACTTGTGTTGAAGTTTGCAAGTCCCGTAGCATACATGTATGGTAAACATTATGTAACAAATTTGAAACATGAGGTGTTCTTCGATTGTATTCCTTATGAGTGGCGGTCAGGGACGAGCGATGGTCTTTTCCTACCAATCTATCCCCCTAGGAGCATGCGCATAGTGCTTGGTTTTTGATGAATTGTAGATTTTTGCAATAAGTATGTGAGTTCTTTATGACTAATGTCGGGTCCATGGATTATACGCACTCTCACCTTTCCATCATTGCTAGCCTCTTTGGTACCATGCATTGCCCTTTCTCACATTGAGAGTTGGTGCAAACTTCGCCGGTGCATCCAAACCCTATGATATGATGTGCTATTTCACACATAAACCTCCTTATATCTTCCTCAAAACAGCCACCATACCTACCTATTATGGCATTTCCATAGCCATTCCGAGATATATTGCCATGCAACTTTCCACCATCATGTTTATCATGACATGTTCATCATTGTCATATTGCTTAGCATGATCATGTAGTTGACATAGTATTTGTGGCAAAGCCACCATTCATAATTCTTTCATACATGTCACTCTTGGTTCATTGCATATCCCGGTACACCGCCGGAGGCATTGATATAGAGTCATACCTTGTTCTAGTATCATGTTGTAATCATTGAATTGTAAATTAATAGAAGTGTGATGATCATCATTTAATAGAGCATTGTTCCAAAAAAAGAAAGGCCAAATAAAAAAAGAAGGCCCAAAAAAGAGAAATTAAATGGGACAATGATACTATCCTTTTTTTCCACACTTGTGCTTCAAAGTAGCACCATGATCTTCATGATAGAGAGTCTCTTATTTTGTCACTTTCAAATACTAGTGGGAATTTTTCATTATAGAACTTGGCTTGTATATTCAAACAATGGGCCTCCTCAAGTGCCCTAGGTATTCGTGAGCAAGCAATTTGGATGCACACCCACTAGTTTCTTTTGTTGAGCTTTCATACATTTATAGCTCTAGTGCATCCGTTGCATGGCAATCCCTCCTCCTTGCATTAACATCAATCGATGGGCATCTCCATAGCTCATTGATTAGCCTCGTTGATGTGAGACTTTATCCTTTTTTGTCTTCTCCACATAACCCCCATCACTATACTCTTTTCCACCCATAGTGCTATATCCATGGCTCACGCTCATGTATTGCATGAAGGTTTATAAAGTTTGAGATTACTAAAGTATGAAACAATTGCTTGGCTTGCATCAGGGTTGTGCATGATGAGAGCATTCTTGTGTGATGAAAATGGAGCATGACTAAACTATATGATTTTGTAGGGATGAACTTTCTTTGGCCATGTTATTTTGAGAAGACATAATTTCTTAGTTAGTATGCTTGAAGTATTATTATTTCTATGTCAATGTTAAACTTTTGACTTGAATCTTTCGGATCTTAATATTCATGCCAAAATTAAGAAGAATTACATTGAAAATATGCCAAGTAGCATTCCACATCAAAAATTCAGTTTTTATCATTTACCTACTCGAGGACGAGCAGGAATTAAGCTTGGGGATGCTTGATACGTCTCCAACGTATCTATAATTTTTTATTGCTCCATGCTATATTATCTTCTGTTTTGGACATTATTGGGCTTTATTATCCACTTTTATATTATTTTTGGGACTAACCTACTAACCGGAGGCCCATCCCAGAATTGCTGTTTTTTTGCCTATTTTAGGGTTTCGAAGAAAAGGAATATCAAACGGAGTCTGAGGGAGTCCTGGATTAGGGGGTATCTGGAAGCCGGATTATATCCTTTGGCCGGACTGTCGGACTATGAAGATACAAGATTGAAGACTTCGTCTCCGTGTACGGATGGGACTCTCCTTGGCGTGGAAGGCAAGCTTGGCAATAGGGATATGTAGATCTCCTATCTTGTAACCGACTTTGTGTAACCCTAGCCCCCTCCGGTGTCTATATAAACCGGAGGGTTTAGTCCATAGGACCAAGAACAACAATCATACCATAGGCTAGCTTCTAGGGTTTAGCCTCTTCGATCTCGTGGTAGATCAACTCTTGTAATACTCATATCATCAAGATCAATCAAGAAGGAGTAGGGTTTTACCTCCATCGAGAGGGCCCGAACCTGGGTAAAAACATCGTGTCCCCCGTCTCCTGTTACCATCCGCCTAGACGCACAGTTTGGGACCCCCTACCCGAGATCCGCCGGTTTTGACACCGACATTGGTGCTTTCATTGAGAGTTCCTCTGTGTCATCATCATCAGGCTTGTTGGCTCCTTCGATCATCGATAGTAATGCAGTCCAGGGTAAGACTTTTCTCCCCGTACAGATCTTTGTATTCGGCGGCTTCGCACCGCGGGCCAACTCGCTTGGCCATTTGGAGCAGATCGAGAGTTACGCCCCTGGCCACCAGGTCAGGTTTGGAAGGTTAAACTACACAGCCGACATCCACGGAGACTTGATCTTCGAAGGATTCAAGCCCCTGCCGAGTGCGCTGCACAATCACGATGAGCATGATTTAGCTCTACCATCGAATAGTGTTCAGGAGACCGCACCGGCAACCGCTCTGACCCTCAATTCGGAGCCAATTGCGCCATCCATGGACGGGTGTAGACCCCGCCATGGAGGCCGCATTCTCAGCGGCGATCAAGCCGAGTATCGACCTTACCCTTCACGAGAGCCGTGACGCCAAACTGCCGGATTCTTCCCCGGCCACGGACTCCGAACCTCCTGTGCCCGTGCCTATCGAATTCGACTGGGCGCCGATCATGGAGTTCACCTCCGCGGATATCTTTCAGCACTCGCCCTTCGGCGACATACTGAACTCATTAAGGTCTCTCTCCTTGTCAGGAGAGTCCTGGCCGAACTATGTCTGGCAGGATTGGGATGCGGATGACGAAGAAATTCGCCGCCCACCCACCACCCACTTAGTAGCCACTGTCGACAATTTGACCAACATGCTCGACTTCAACTCCAAAGACATCGATGGTATGGACGACGATGCAGGAGACGAACAAGAACCACTGCCCATAGGGCACTGGACAACCACCTCATCATATGATATATATATATATATAATATATATATGGTGGACACACCCAAAGAAGGCAATGGCGACGGGACAGCGGAGGATGACCCCTCCAAGAAGCAACCCAAGCGCCAACGTCAGCGGCGCCACACTAAGTCTCGCCAAGGCAAAAGTGGTGATACCGGCACAGGAGATAATAGCACTCTGGACAGTGCCAAAGATGACGACAATCCCCTCAAGCAAGATTTAGAGCAGGAGGATGGAGAAGCCAGCCCTCCCGAGAGAGCGGCAGATGGAGAGGCGGAGGATGATAATTACATGCCTCCCTCCGAAGACAAGGCAAGCCTCGACGATGACGAATTTGTCGTGCTTGAGGATCCCGTCGAGCAAGAGCGCTTCAAGCGCCGACTTATAGCCACGGCCAATAGCCTTAAGAAAAAGCAACAGCAGCTTTGAGCTGATCAAGATTTGCTAGATAACAGATGGACTGAAGTCCTTGCGGCCGAGGAATATGAACTCGAACGCCCCTCCAAGAGTTACCCAAAGCGCAGGTTGCTACCCCGGCTGGAGGAGGAAGCATTAAAACCTACATCTCCAGCATATGACGCGGCTGATCGGCCACCTCGTGGCCGCGACAGAGAGGCATTTCAGCCAAAAGATCAGCCCGCACCCCGACGCCACTCAAATAAAAATGTCAAGGCACGGGGAAACACGCTAGACCTGCGAGGCATATTGGAGGACAAAGCAACACACGCAAGATCGATCTACGGATCATGAGGGCGCGCCACTATGCGAGACGATAACCATCACGCCGGATACAGTAAAAGTAAATTCGGCCGGGCCAAACATAGCGGACAAGACTCATTTGAGCTGCGTCGCGATATATCCCAGTACAGAGGCGCCGCACACCCCCTATGCTTCACAGACAAAGTAATGGATCACCAAATCCCAGAGGGTTTCAAACCCGTAAATATCGAATCATACGATGGCACAACAGATCCTGCGGTATGGATCGAGGACTTCCTCCTGCACATCCACATGGCCCGTGGTGACGATCTACACGCCATCAAATACCTCCCACTCAAACTCAAAGGACCATCTCGGCATTGGCTCAACAGCCTACCAGCAGAATCCATTGGCTGCTGGGAAGATCTGGAAGCCGCATTCCTCGACAACTTCCAGGGCACTTATTGTTGGGGAACATAGTAATTTCAAAAAAATTCCTACGCACACGCAAGATCATGGTGATGCATAGCAATGAGAGGGGAGAGTGTTGTCTACATACCCTCGTAGACTGTTCGCGGAAGCGTTATATCAACGCGGTTGATGTAGTCGTACGTCTTCACGTCCGAGCGATCCAAGTACCGAAAGCACGGCACCTCCGAGTTCTGCACATGTTCGGCTCGGTGATGGCCTCGCCTTCTCGATCCAGCAAGAGGGGCGAAGTAGTAGATGAGTTCCGGCAGCACGACGGCGTGGTGATGGTGTTGATGAAGAACAATCTCCGCAGGGCTTCGAGTAAGCATTGTGAAAACTATGACGGAGGATAAACTAGAGGGGACGGGGTTGCCGGCACACGGCTTGGTGTTTCTTGATGTCTCTTTGGTGCTAGCCCTACCCTTTTATTTATATGTTGAGCCCTGGGGTCGAAACTTGGAGTAAAAGCCTCCTCAAAGTCGGTTTCACCTGAAAGCCAAGAGTCCTTCTCGGACTCCAGGGCTAGACGCCAGGGTTCCCGGCGTCTACCCCCTAGACGCCAGGGTTCCTGGCATCTAGCCTCTGGTCTCCGCAAAACTTCCTTTTGCACTTTCCAAAAGCCTCATGGGCTTTCCCCTTTGGCCCAGATAAAGTGTTCTCGTGCCCAAACATTTCGGGAAACATCCGGAACCCCTTTTGGTGAATTCCGGAACCCTTCCGGAGATCAAACACTACTATCCCATATATCAAACTTTATCTCCGGACCATTTTGGAGTTCCTCGTCATGTCCGTGATCTCATCTCGGACTCCGAACAACATTCGGTCATCAACATACATAACTCATATAGTACTATATCGTCAACGAACATTAAGCGTGCGAACCCTACGGCTTCGAGAACTATGTAGACATGACCGAGACACCTCTCTGGTCAATAACCCATAGCGGGACCTGGATGCCCATATTGGCTCCTACATATTCTACGAAGATCTTTATCGGTCAGACCGCATAACAACATACCTTTTCCGTTTGTCATCGGTATGTTACTTGACCGAGATTCGATCGTCAGTATCTCAATACCTAGTTCAATCTCGTTACCGTCAAGTCTCTTTACTCGTTCCGTAATACATCATCCCACAACTAACTTATTAGTTGCAATGCTTGCAAGGCTTGAGTGATGTGTATGACCGAGAGGGCCCAGAGATACCTCTCCGACAATTGAAGTGACAAATCCTAATCTCGAAATACGCCAACCCAACAAGTACCTTCGGAGACACCTGTAGAGCACCTTTATAATCACCCAGTTACGTTGTGACGTTTGGTAGCACACAAAGTGTTCCTCTGGTAAACGGTAGTTGCATAATCTCATAGTCATAGGAACATGTATAAGTTATGAAGAAAGCAATAGCAACAAACTAAACGATCAAGTGCTAGGCTAACGGAATGGGTCAAGTCAATCACATCATTCTCCTAATGATATGATCCCGTTAATCAAATGACAACTCATGTCTATGGTTAGGAAACATAACCATCTTTGATCAACGAGCTAGTCAAGTAGAGGCATACTAGTGACACTCTGTTTTGTCTATGTGTTCACACATGTATTATGTTTCCGGTTAATACAATTCTAGCATGAATAATAAACATTTATCATGATATAAGGAAATAAATAATATCTTTAATATTTGCTCTAGGGCATATTTCCTTCAGTCTCCCACTTGCATAGAGTCAATAATCTAGATTTACACAGTAATGATTCTAACACCCATGGAGCCTTGGTGCTGATCATGTTTTGCTCGTGGAAGAGGCTTAGTCAGCGGGTCTGCAACATTCAGATCCGTATGTATCTTGCAAATTTCTATGTCTCCCACTTGGACTAAATCCCGAATGGAATTGAAGCGTCTCTTGATGTGTTTGGTTCTCTTGTGAAATCTGGATTCCTTCGCCAAGGCAATTGCACCAGTATTGTCACAAAAGATTTTCATTGGACCCGATGCACTAGGTATGACACCTAGATCGGATATGAACTCCTTCATCCAGACTTCTTCATTTGCTGCTTCCAAAGCAGCTATGTACTCCGCTTCACATGTAGATCCCGCCACTACACTTTGTTTAGAACTGCACCAACTGACAGCTCCACCGTTCAGTAAAAACACGTATCCAGTTTGCGATTTAGAATCGTCTGGATCAGTGTCAAAGCTTGCATCAACGTAACCATTTACGATGAGCTCATTGTCACCTCCATATATGAGAAACATATCCTTAGTCCTTTTTAGGTATTTCAGGATGTTCTTGACCGCTGTCCAGTGATCCACTCCTGGATTACTTTGGTACCTCCCTGCTAGAATTATAGCAAGGCACACATCAGGTCTAGTACACGACATTGCATACATGATAGAGCCTATGGCTGAAGCATAGGGAACATCTTTCATTTTCTCTCTATCTTCTACAGTGGTCGGACATTGAGTCTTACTCATCTTCACACCTTGTAACACAGGCAAGAACCCTTTCTTTGCTTGATCCATTTTGAACTTCTTCAAAACCTTGTCAAGGTATGTGCTTTGTGAAAGTCCAATTAAGCGTCTTGATCTATCTCTATAGATCTTAATGCCCAATATGTAAGCAGCTTCACCGAGGTCCTTCATTTAAAACTCTTATTCAAGTATCCCTTTATGCTATCCAGAAATTCTATATCATTTCCAATCAATAATATGTCATCCACATATAATATCAGAAATGCTACAGAGCTCCCACTCACTTTCTTGTAAATACAGGCTTCTCCAAAAGTCTGTACAAAACCAAATGCTTTGATCACACTATCAAAGCATTTATTCCAACTCCGAGAGGCTTGCAGCAGTCCATAAATGGATCACTGGAGCTTGCACACTTTGTTAGCTTCCTTTGGATCGACAAAACCTTCTGGTTGGATCATATACAACTCTTCTTCCAGAAATCCATTCAGGAATGCAGTTTTGACATCCATTTGCCAAATTTCATAATCATAAAATGCGGCAATTGCTAACATGATTCAGACAGACGTAAGCATCGCTACGGGTGAGAAGGTCTCGTCGTAGTCAATCCCTTGAACTTGTCGAAAACCTTTTGCAACAAGTCGAGCTTTGTAGACAGTAACATTACCGTCAGCGTCAGTCTTCTTCTTGAAGATCCATTTATTCTCAATTGCTTACCGATCAACGGGCAAGTAAACCAAAGTCCACACTTTGTTCTCATACATGGATCCCATCTCAGATTTCATGGCTTCTAGCCATTTTGCGGAATCTGGGCTCACCATCGCTTCTTCATAGTTCGTTGGTTCATCATGATCTAGTAGCATGACTTCCAAAACAGGATTACCGTACCACTCTGGTGCGGATCTTACTCTGGTTGATCTACGAGGTTCGCTAGTAACTTGATCTGAAGTTTCATGATCATTATCATTAGCTTCATCACTAATTGGTGTAGGTGTCACAGAAACCGGTTTCTGTGATGTACTACTTTCCAATAAGGGAGCAGGTACAGTTACCTCATCAAGTTCTACTTTTCTCCCACTCACTTATTTCGAGAGAAACTCCTTCTCTAGAAAAACTCCAAATTTAGCAACAAAAGTCTTGCCTTCGGATCTGTGATAGAAGGTGTACCCAATAGTCTCCTTTGGGTATCCTATGAAGGCACATTTCTTCGATTTGGGTTTGAGCATATCAGGTTAAAGCTTTTTCACATAAGCATCGCAGCCCCAAACTTTCAGAAACGACAACTTTGGTTTCTTGCCAAACCACAGTTCATAAGGCGTCGTCTCAACGGATTTCGATGGTGTCCTATTTAACGTGAATGCAGCCGTCTCTAAAGCATAACCCCAAAATGATAACGGTAAATCAGTAAGAGACATCATAGATCGCACCATATCTAATAAAGTACGATTACGACGTTCGAACACACCATTACGCTGTGGTGTTCTGGGTGGTGTGAGTTGCGAAACTATTCCGCATTGTTTCAAATGTAGACCAAACTCGTAACTCAAATATTTTCCTCCACGATCAGATCGTAGAAACTTTATTTTCTTGTTACGATGATTTTCAACTTCACTCTGAAATTCTTTGAACTTTTCAAATGTTTCAGACTTATGTTTCATTAAGTAGATATACCCATATCTGCTTAAATCATCTGTGAAGGTGAGAAAATAACGATATCCGCCACGAGCCTCAACATTCATTGGACCACATACATCTGTATGTATGATTTCCAACAAATCCGTTGCTCTCTCCATAGTACCGGAGAATGGCGTTTTAGTCATCTTACCCATGAGGCACGGTTCGCAAGTACCAAGTGATTAATAATCAAGTGGTTCCAAAAGTCCATCAGTATGGAGTTTCTTCATGCGCTTTACACCGATATGACCTAAACGGTAGTGCCACAAATAAGTTGCACTATCATTATCAACTCTGCATCTTTTGATTTCAACATTATGAATATGTGTATCACTACTATCGAGATTCATCAAAAATAGACCACTCTTCAAGGGTGCATGACCATAAAAGATATTACTCATATAAATAGAACAACCATTATTCTCTGATTTAAATGAATAACCGTCTCGCGTCAAACAAGATCCAGATATAATGTTCATGCTCAACGCTGGCACCAAATAACAATTATTTATGTCTAATACTAATCCCGAAGGTAGATGTAGAGGTAGCGTGCCGACCGCGATCACATCGACTTTGGAACCATTTCCCACGTGCATCGTCACCTCGTCCTTAGCCAATCTTCGCTTAATCTGTAGCCCCTGTTTCGAGTTGCAAATGTTAGCAACAGAACCAGTATCAAATATCCAGGTGCTACTGCAAGCATTAGTAAGGTACACATCAATAACATGTATATCACATATACCTTTGTTCACTTTGCCATCCTTCTTATCCGCCAAATACTTGGGGAAATTCCGCTTCCGGTGACCAGTCTGCTTGTAGTAGAAGCACTCAGTCTCATGCTTAGGTTCATACTTGGGTTTCTTCTCCTAAGCAGCAACTTATTTGTTGTTCTTCTTGAAGTTCCCTTTCTTCTTCCCTTTGCCCTTTTTCTTGAAACTGGTGGTCTTATTGACCATCAACACTTGATGCTCCTTCTTGATTTCTACCTCCGCGGATTTTAGCATTGCGAAGAGCTCAGGAATAGTTTTATTCATCCCTTGCATATTATAGTTCATCACGGAGCTTTTGTAGCTTGGTGGCAGTGATTGAAGAACTCTGTCAATGACACTATCAATAGGAAGATTAACCCCCAGTTGGGTCAAGTGATTATGATACCCAGACATTTTGAGTATATGTTCACTGACAGAACTACTCTCCTCCATCTTGCAGCTATAGAACTTATTGGATACTTCATATCTCTCAATCCGGGCATTTGCTTGAAATATTAACTTCAACTCCTGGAACATCTCATATGCTCCATGACGTTCAAAACGTCGTTGAAGACCCGGTTCTAAGCCGTAAAGCATGGCACACTAAACTATCGAGTAGTCATCAGCTTTGCTCTGCCAGACGTCCATAACATCTGGTGTTGTTCCTGCAGCAGGCTTGGCACTTAGCGGTGCTTCCAGGACGTAATTCTTCTATGCAGCAATGAGGATAATCCTCAAGTTACGGACCCAGTCCGTGTAATTGCTACCATCATCTTTCAACTTTGCTTTCTCAAGGAACGCATTAAAATTCAACGGAACAATAGCACGAGCCATCTATCTTCAATCAAACATAGACAAGCAAGATACTATCAGGTACTAAGTTCATGATAAATTTAAGTTCAATTAATCATATTTCTTAAGAACTCCCACTTAGAAAGATATCCCTCTAATCCTCTAAGTGATCACATGATCCAAATCAACTAAACCATGTCCGATCATCACGTGAGATGGAGTAGTATCAATGGTGAACATCAATATGTTGATCATATCTACTATATGATTCACGCTCGACCTTTCGGTCTCCGTGTTCCGAGGCCATATCTGTTATATGCTAGGCTCGTCGAGTTAAACCTGAGTATTCCGCGTGTGCAACTGTTTTGCACCCGTTGTATTTGAACGTAGAGCCTATCACACCCAATCATCACGTGGTGTCTCAGCACGAAGAACTTTCGCAACGGTGCATACTTAGGGAGAACACTTATACGTTGATAATTTAGTGAGGGATCATCTTATAATGCTACCATCAATCAAAGCAAGATAAGATGCATAAAAGGTAAACATCACATGCAATCAATATAAGTGATATGATATGGCCATCATCATCTTGTGCTTGTGATCTCCATCTCCGAAGCACCTTCATGATCACCATCGTCACCGGTACGACACCTTGATCACCATCGTAGCATCGTTGTCGTCTCGCCAATTTTATGCTTCCACGACTATCGCTACCGCTTAGTGATAAAGTAAAGCATTACATCGCGATTGCATTGCATACAATAAAACGACAACCATATGGCTCCTGTCAGTTGCCGATAACTCGGTTACAAAACATGATCATCTCATACAATAAAATTTAGCATCATGTCTTGACCATATCACATCAGAACATGCCCTGCAAAAACAAGTTAGACGTCCTCTACTTTGTTGTTGCAAGTTTTACGTGGCTGCTACGGGCTTAGCAAGAACCGTTATTACCTACGCATCAAAACCACAATGATAGTTTGTCAAGTTGGTGCTGTTTTAACCTTCGCAAGGACCGGGCGTAGCCGCACTTGGTTCAACTAAAGTTGGAGAAACTGACACCCGCCAGCCACATGTGTGCGAAGCACGTCCGTAGAACCAGTCTCGCTTAAGCGTACGTTTAATGTCGGTCCGGGGCGCTTCATCCAACAATACTGCCGAACCAAAGTATGACATGCTGGTAAGCAGTATGACTTATATCGCCCACAACTCACTTGTGTTCTACTCGTGCACAACATCAACGCATAAAACCTAGGCTCTGATACCACTATTGGGGAACGTAGTAATTTCAAAAAAATTCCTACACACACGCAAGATCATGGTGATGCATGGCAACGAGAGGGGAGACTGTTGTCTACATACCATCGTAGACCGTTCGCGGAAGCGTTATATCAACACGGTTGATGTAGTCGTACGTCTTCACGTCCGACCGATCCAAGTACCGAAAGCATGGAACCTCCGAGTTCTACACACGTTCGGCTCGGTGACGTCCTCGCCTTCTCGATCCAGTAAGAGGGGCGAAGTAGTAGATGAGTTCCGGTAGCACGACGGCATGGTGACGGTGTTAATGAAGAACAATCTCCACAGGGCTTCGCCTAAGCACTGCGAAAACTATGACGGAGGATAAACTAGAGGGGACGGGGTTGCCGGCACACGGCTTGGTGTTTCTTGATGTGTCTTTGGTGATAGCCCTACCCTCTATTTATATGTTGAGCCCTGAGGTCGAAACTTGGAGTAAAAGCCTCCTCAAAGTCGGTTTCACCTGAAAGGCAAGAGTCCTTCTCGGACTCCAGGGCTAGACGCCAGGGTTCCCGGTGTCTACCCCCTAGATGCCAGGGTTCCTGGCGTCTAGCTTCTGGTCTCCGCAAAACTTCCTTTTGCACTTTCCAAAAGCCTCGTGGGCTTTCCCCTTTGGCCCAGATAAAGTGTTCTCATGCCCAAACATTTCGGGAAACATCTGGAACCCCTTCCGGTGAATTCCGGAACCCTTCCGGAGATCAAAAACTACTATCCCATATATCAAACTTTATCTCCGGACCATTCCAGAGTTCCTCGTCATGTCCGTGATCTCATCTCGGACTCCGAACAACATTCAGTCATCAACATACATAACTCATATAGTAATATATCGTTAATGAACATTAAGCATGCGGACCCTACGGCTTAGAGAAATATGTAGACATGACCGAGAGACATCTCTGGTCCATAACCAATAGCGGGACCTGGATGCCCATATTGGCTCCTACATATTCTACGAAGATCTTTATCGGTCAGACCGCATAACAACGTACGTTGTTCCCTTTGTCATCGGTATGTTACTTGACCGAGATTCGATCGTCGGTATCTCATTACCTAGTTCAATCTTGTTACCGTCAAGTCTCTTTACTCGTACCGTAATACATCATCCCGCAACTAACTTATTAGTTGCAATGCTTGCAAGGCTTGAGTGATGTGTATTACCGAGAGGGCCCAGAGATACCTCTCCGACAATCGGAGTGACAAATCCTAATCTCGAAATACGCCAACCCAACAAGTACCTTTGGAGACACCTGTAGAGCACCTTTATAATCGCCCAGTTACGTTGTGGCGTTTGGTAGCACACAAAGTGTTCCTCCGGTAAACGGGAGTTGCATAATCTCATAGTCATAGGAACATGTATAAGTTATGAAGAAAGCAATAGCAACAAACTAAACGATCAAGTGCTAGGCTAACGGAATGGGTCAGGTCAATCACATCATTCTCCTAATGATGTGATCCCGTTAATCAAATGACAACTAATGTCTATGGTTAGGAAACATAACCATCTTTGATCAACGAGCTAGTCAAGTAGAGGCATACTAGTGACACTCTGTTTTGTCTATGTATTCACACATGTATTATGTTTTCGGTTAATACAATTCTATCATGAATAATAACCATTTATCATGATATAAGGAAATAAATAATATCTTTATTATTGCCTCTAGGGCATATTTCCATCACTTATGTGCAACCACCAGATGCCGATGACTTGAGCCACATAATTCAGCAGCCAGAGGAATCGGCCAGGCAATTCTGGACGTGGTTCCTGACAAGGAAAAATCAAATCATCGACTGTCTGAATGCAGAGGCCCTAGCAGCCTTTAAGCACAACATCCACGACGAGTGGCTCGCCCGGCACCTTGGCCAGGAAAAGCCAAAATCTATGGCAGCCCTCACGACACTCATGACCCGCTTTTGCGCGGGAGATGACAGCTAGCTGGCTCGCAACAATAACATATCAAAGAACCACTACAAAAAATACACTTCCGTGATGATACGTGTTTGTCACATTAGGTCGCGTTTTTTGTCATGCATGTACATCCATGACAAATTTATGACAGAATCAAGATAGTCATACCTATGCTGTCGTAGAAGTGTTTCATGACATTACCAAAATTATCATCACAGAAGTGTCCACTTCCATGACGATAAATCGTGCGTCACAGAAGTGCTTTCATCAAGGGTGACCAACACGTGGCATCCACCATAATGGAACGCCGTTAAGCTATCGGGTCGGGTTTTGGATCTGATAACCCGTTAACAGCCTCGACCAATGGGAAATTTCCATGTGTAAAATTCTTATTGGCCGGACGAAACACGTGTCAGCTCGTTAGTGGGTCAGATAGGCGCCTATGATACGTCGACACGTGGCACGCCCAACAGAGGCCCATTCCTATGAAAAGGCCGGCCCGTTTGACTTGGTCAAAAGGTGGCGGGCCGGCCCATGGAAAGCCTGTTAACGGCCTGTTCGCATATAGCCCATTTACAGCCCGCTAACCCAAGGCCCGTTACGCCCTATCCGAATTAGGCCCAGTAGCGTCATCTGGGCCATCCAATATGATTCCAGCCCATTTTCACTTCTGGCCCATGTATGGCCCATGACGTCTTTCAGCCCATATGAGGCCCTATGTAACTCTTGGCCTATTAACGGCCCATGGTGAAACTGGCCCGTAATGAACAGTGTATCACTTTACACCCATTAACGGCCCGTGGTGAAACTGGCCCGTAATGAACAGTGTATCACTTTATACCCATTAACGGCCCGTTATTCCGTTGGGCCGTTTCCAGCCCATGTTATCTTTCGGCCTTCTCAGAGCCCATTTATTCTTGGGCTCATTTCCAGCATTCGTTTACTTACGGCCCGTTACTGTCATTTTCTGCTTGTGGGCCAAATTCAGCCCGTGGTTACAGTCGGCCCGTTTGTGGTCCGTTAATACGTTGGGCCGTTTTCATAGCGTCATCAAATACGGCCTATTAACGATGGCCCGTTACGGTCGGCCCATGAACGGACGATTCCAACTCTAGCCCGTTTACGGCCATAATGCGGCCTGTTATTGGCCCATGTTTGGCCAATCGATCATACGGCCCGTATAAGGCCCATTGATGATACGGCCCGTAGAAGGCCCATTGTTTCTACGGCCCGTAGAAGGCCTACTGTTTCTACGGCCCGTAGAAGGCCCACTGTTTCTACGGCCCGTAGGAGGCCCAGTGTCACTACAGTAAATATTAGCCCATGGTTATTGTGGCCTAGTTTTAAAAAATAGGTTATTGCAGCCACTAGTTAACCGCGGAAAAAGAACTGCAATGACTACAAGCAAACAAATAAACAAGACAACAAGGAAATAAATAAGCAAGCAACTAACGCTAGGCTATCACGGCTATTACACATATTACATCCACTGGGCATCAAAGTTCGCCACCAGTGCAAATATAGGGAACAAAGCAGCATATCATATACACTGGCCGTCAAAATTGGCCACCAGTGCAAATAAACGCGGCAGCAAAACAAGAGCATAACTGAAACAACTTCAGAAGAGCTCAAGAAACGTTATCCTGGGTATCCACCATGCTGGCAATAAGCTTAGCAAGCTGATTAGCTTTGTCCTGTTTGGCGCTAAAATCCTCCAACGCTTGCTGTTGCACCAGAAAGTATGCATCTGAATGCTCCAGGGACTTCCGCAGTCCTTCCGCTTCTTGTCGCAGCACAGCTGATCGATGTCTTTCAGCTTGTAGTTGAGACTCAAGAAACCGAACTGATTCAGACAGTGAGTTTGAATAGCTTGTGCAAGCGGTAGTGGCCAGTAACTCCAACACTAAACCAAGACAGGATGTGTCACTATCCTGAACCTTATCTGCATTACTTCCTTTACCGTTGCTTAATAAGGCACTCTTCCCCAATATTCTGTCAGCATTCTAAAAGAAGAAACAAGCAGACACATAACAAGTTTAGCATGTACTAGTATATGAAACTCATTTCGGTGAACCAGTTCATTAGTAAGGTGGACAGGATTAAACTACCAAGTCTTCTATTGCCAAGTACTAGTACATAATAAAAGCATCAAACAAACATATATCTATGTCCTATGGTAGCAATGGAATCTTAAATTAGAACAGTTGTTCTTCAGGTTTAGGCACTTGTTCTACATGAACAGAGTACAGTAAGACGCAAGAATATAATACTTAAAAATAGAAAATGAGCTCATAGACCTTACCACATTCTTGGTTCGGGACCAGTACAGAACAAGGCGTTCCCAGTCATCGTCCAGTAAATGTGTCTCAGGAGAACGTAAGGGAATTTGATGAGTTTCTTTGCCGGTGAAGTACGTTTTCTTCAGGTAATTCCGATACTGCCACCAAGCATTCTTGAAGATAGCAGAGGTATTAGCACAGGTTACCTCATCCTGAGTTTCCAAATCGGTCCTTCTCTATAGAGAAAAATGGGAAAATTTGCTGTATTATAACCATCATGGAGGTAGGATGTATGGGACGAAGCAAAGTAATTGCCATGAATAACATTACTTACACATAACTCCTGGACAAACACCTGCAACTGGCATTTTCCTTCATCTTCAGTATAATATTTCCAAGATGGGAAGATACGCACATACGATTTAACAACATCAAATGCGATAGATGCTAAACTACGACTAGCTGGTTGTGCTTCCTCCACAGGAATAGGCGTACTAACTGGTGGAGTTGGGGTTCGCCGTGATAGTACTGGCCCTTTGGGCACTGGAGCTGCCTTACTAACTGCTCTTGTTTGGGAGCTCTGTGGTGGAGATGGTGCTGTGTCAACAGGAACTGGGTTACTATCGGCTGGGGTTGGGGTTAGATTGGGTGAAGCTGGTTCTCTGTCCATCGTAGTAGGGGTACAATCTGCGAGAGTTTGGGTTATGTGTGGTAGGGCTGGTTCTTGTGCATGTACAACCGGGGTGCTATCTCCACCAAGAGGTAGCACTGTTTTATTTGAAGACCGTGTTTTTAGTCCGCTAGATACTGGCATCACCCGCTCCAATTCAAATGGCTGATAAACAGGAAACATAGTTGAATGTACAGACATTGTATGAGAGACAGATGCAATAGATAGTGTGGAAAAAAGAGGGCATGAAATAGTTGACATGTATATTGTTTAACTAAAACGGATAGCATGACATAATTTCACATATATGATGTCTATCTAAACTGGATAGCATAGCATAACATAATTCAAAGATATGATGAATAACTAAACAGGATCGCATGACATAATTCACCTACATGTTATCTAAGTAATCAGGATCGCATCATTTAATTCACATATGTGATTTATATGCTAAACAGAGGGCATTCGATATGATGTCTGAACTAAGAACATGGTGTTGAATATTGTGTATATGATGTCTAAACTATGCAATGCAAGACACCGTATGCATGATATGAGCAGTATAACCGTGCCAAGTTAGAGCATACACCTCAGTGGGGGAATAGGACTGGTCATCTGTCTCTGAATCCATCTCTGAGGAGCTATCGGGACCCAACAAGAGATCTGCTTCGACAGGTAGCACTGTCTGCTCTGAAGGCCTTGTTTTCACTCCAGATTTTTCCATCTCCCACCCAAATGGCTGATTCACAGGAAGAGTAGTTTAATGTACAAACATTGTCGACAAATGGAAATGTAATGAAGAAAAGGATGGGCAAGATATCATTCAAATATATGATGCCTGGTTAAACAGGATGGCATTGCACATTTCACATATATTATGGCTGGCTAAAAGACATGAGACTGCATAATTCCCATATATGATATAGAAACTAAACAGGTGGCATTACAGAACATGTCTAAACTAAGCAGATGACATATATGATGTCAAAAGTAGGCACTGCAAGGCAACATATGCATGATATGACTAACATCATCATGCCAAGGTAGAGCAAACACCTTGGGGGGTAAATAGGAGTGGTCAGCGGCGTCCGAATCCGCCTCAGAACAGATATCTTCCTCTGGATTACAATCTGGAGAGGGGTGGGGAGGGTTTGCCATTGAACCCACCATGGAGCGATGTCTGCATGACATTGTATTGCCGCGCAAAACTCTTCTCTTTTTCTCTACATGTTCAGCATGACTGTGTACAATATCTGACATGCATACGAAAAAATATGGTGAGATTATGTAAGGAGAGCATGCAGAAATTTAGAGTGATGGTAACAACCAGTGGATCGATGTTTTTCCGTTGAACCAAAATAGCCCTAATGGATCGACGTGAATGTATAGTAATAAGTGATGCAACAAGTGTACAACCTCTTTGCCGTAGCCGTGTCGACCTCAGCATCATTGGGTTGGTCGCTGAAGCAGTTGAGGCAGAGGTGGCTGTCGGAGGTGTGGAGGAAGATCTGAGGAATCTGTAGACGGCGTCCAGGGCACTGCTCTGTTGTGATGGATCGTTCTGTCGTTGGAGCAGCTCCGGTGAGCCGTAAGACGTCAAGGCTGAAGCAGCACAAGACAGACATCGTCAATCTCAAGTGGGATTCTAATAGCATCTCCAATAGATGATGTAAAATGGATGTAAAATTAACATCACCAAAAACCACCTGACTACAACAGATGAGGTAAAAACTGTTGACTCTGAACTTAACTGTCGAAACTGAAATTTACTGTGGAATCTGAATGCTACTGTCGAAACTGAACGCAATGGTAGCAGAGAGGCACTTGACATGTAGTTTAGGGAGGGCCTGCAGTTCATCTTCAACCTGCACCCCCCTGAGCCGCCAGCCACCACCGGCCGAACCGCCGGCCCCAGCGCCGCCTCGCCGCCCCGAAACAACTCGCCACCGCCGCCCCGGCCAGCCCTCTAGGCCCCCGCCCCCACCCTGAACCCTAAGATAGATAGTGGGGTACCTCTCCGGCGAGCCCCCGTCCCCGCTGCGGGTGGTTCTTCCTTAACTCCGGGGAGCCCCCCCAACCCCTGAAAATCGACTGACCCAAAAGTCGATTCAGTCGACAGAAGTGTGGCATAATCAGAGCAGAGCAGCAGCACGAGCGAGGGGGAGAGCAGCAGCAGCAGTTGGGCGAGCGAGCGATCGAGCGAGAGCCGGAGTAGCAGCAGCAGATCCGGCTGGTATGGACGTCGCCACCGAAGGGGCCTCGCACTGGGGGAGAGCCGCCGTGGAGATGTCGCCCGCGGCATCGGCTTCAAGGTAACCGCTCCATGGCGGTGCGGGATGGAACACCGTCGGCGCTGGGAGGTCGAGTTAAGGAGAAGGTGTGATGCGATGAGTGTACAACCTCTTTGGTGGCGTCGAGTGGGCCTCGGCTTCATCCGAGGAGTCGGTGAGGATGCTGCGGTTCCGGTGGAGCAGGTTAAGGCGGCGCTGTGGGGTTGGAGCAGCCGTGATAGACGAGGCGATCGTCGGAGTAGCTCCTTGGAGGTGGAGGATGGGGCGGCTGAACCGGCGGCACGGCGAGATGGATGACGGATCCTCATCCGGGGAGGTGGACGAGGGACGTCGAGCTGTTGCGGTGGAAGACATCATCAGGGAAGAGGCTCCGGCTGGGCAGCAGTGACATGGCGGACGGAGGAGGGTGGGGTTTCGCGGCTGGAGTGGAGAGGTTATGGTGGCCTGGGATTTCGAATGGCAAAAAGGGGGCGATGGGAGGGGGTGAAGCATGACTTAGGAACGCGCTTGTCCAAAATGTAGGGTGTGTTACAAAAGTACCCCCCCCCCACCAATTTGAACTAGCAGCCCTTTCGGCTCAGGTTAGAAGGGGGATTTCTCGTGTCGGGATTTGGCAGCTGGAGGGAGTTTTCGTGCGCGTTGTAATTTCGGGATAGCAAGGCGCAGGTTGTGAAGGCGCCAGTTTTGGGAGCACGATATCTGAATTTTCGGGATATAACAAGACGCGGGTTGAATTTTAGGGACAAGCCTAACGTGTAGTAATATTGTACTTGTACGTACCAAATCAATTCGCACTTCCCTCAACCAAAAAGAAAACGAAAAAAATAAAACTATTCACACCACACAAAGAGAGAGTCTTGCCCCGTTTTACTATACAAATGCTATTCAAAGCTACTCCCTCCTTCCATCTATATAGGGCCTAATGCGTTTTTCGATGCTAACTTTGACCAAATATTAGAGCAATGATATATGACATGCAACTTACACAAAGCACACCGTTAAATTCGTCTGTGAAAGGTTCTTTCAATGATATAATTTTCACATTGTGCATGTCATGTACTATTAATCTTGTCAATAGTCAAAGGCGGTCTTAAAAATCTCATTACGCCCTATATAGATGGAAGGAGGGAGTATGAATCCATGTTATGTCCGATTAAATTTTTTTCGCTTGCTGTATAATGCATGTAACCTACTCATACCAACATTTTAGTGCATTCCAAATGTCTATACTACCGCTGCAATTCGAACTAAATTTGAATTCGTTTCTCTATTTCAATAAGAATCTACAATCATGATTGTTGCCAACTTCAACCATCATAGTTTCCTTGCTATCCGCCAGATATAAATCAGACGGCCTATAATGCAGGATGGCAGGCACACCATCATCAACAACTCCGTTTTTTATAAGAGTAGAGATAAAATATATTAAATGTAGTATACCATGTTCATAACCACACCATGTGTATCACCGTTATATATATTCACACATCCGTCGGTTTGAAACACTATGATAAATTCTTCAAATATCCGAATTCGCTTTTTATAATGAAGTATATATGATCTCTATTCGTCTTTTACACCCACACAACCCTCTTATCTTTGTAGCTAGCGCTAACTTTCTCTTGTGCATGCACACGCCCGCATCCCTCTCACCCTCCCTCAGCATTCTCTAGCTCCATCGCGCAAATTCGTCTTTTCACTTTAGGTCGTTCACCCACGGTGTGTGTAGGCCCCCCAGCTCCTTCTTTACGGCACACATCGATCGATATGCCTCTCTAGCCAGGTGTGCCTAGCACAAACACAAGCTTCCCCTCTTCTCTTGTCACCGTCCATGCCTCACTCCCACCACTCTTTTCATCGTTCTCGTACTCGCACACTCCTCCCCCTCGATATAGTATGCCTCTCGTACCACCTCCTACATGCATCCCTCTCTCTCTATCCTTCTCCTCGTGCCTCATTTGCTTCTAACACACACATGCATGTATACCGATCGATCTCCCAACATATACCTAGATCGACTTTAACTACCCCCCCATCGATCGACGTACCTCACAAGTTATGTCTCTCCTTTCTCTTACAAAGGGCGATTGATCTTCCTATGTAGTTACGTCTGCTTACCACAGCCACATCGTCCCCCCTCATCATTCGTGCATGCCTCCTGACCCGTCTCTCACACGCACGTGCACAGACAACAAGCAGCCATCTCCTCTCTTATTGATATTGCGGGCGTGCCCTCCGTTTGTCTAGCAAGCCTATCCCACCATTTGTTAGAAGCAACTCCACTACCACCCCCTCCAACACTCTAGCTCTGTCTCTCTCCCAACCTTATTCATCTCCTGCACATATGCATGGATGCCGATCGATCTCCCTTAATACATGAGGCAGATCGATCTCCTTAATACATGAGGTAGGCCTCTCTCCTCCTCCACACATATACCAGCCATTGTACCTCTATAGTTAATTGGGCCTCCCTCTTCCCCCACCACACACCGATAGTCGAGCGCTGCAGGTAGGTATCCATGCCACAGAGACAAACTGCACATGTCCCATCTCACGTTCCAGTAGGCCAGCCACTCTATATCTTTGACGTGGGCACACACAAATTCGATGGCACTCTTTATCGATCGCGCGCGCACACACACACACATCATCCCTCTCTTCGATTCTATGGACACCTCAAGCCGATGATACCTCCACTCTCTTCTCGTGGATCGCCCCCTCTATATATATGTTATATCCAGGACTCTATTTCACACACATTGCATATGTTAAATTTTTTGATTGACCCCCCCCCCCACAAAAAAACTCTCAAGAACCCACACACTATATCTCTCTAGGTTTGTATCTCTCTCACACAACCCCACGTAGGTGGTGTACGTATACAAGAAGAGAATAGGTGCACCGTGCACGTACTCACGCTTCGTGCCCAGCCACACCCGCGCGGGTACACGGTGGAGCTCATTTCTCCGCAGAAGCTGAATTTGTTTTTGAAACATCAAGTGGCCAGAGACTCGAAAACTTATTTGCCCATTAGTGACTTGTCAGGGCGGTGGATTTTAGTTTGTACGATAATGCTGCATCCACCTAAAGTAACGAAAGTTCTTACGTAAACTTCCTAGTAATTCCCTCTTCGTAGGTGCAGCATTACTCCTAACATTTGTAATATCAGTTTGAAACTTGTAATATTGCCGTGTCCTATTCCTGCGTTTTCAAAATCCTGCGAATCAAACAGGTCCTGAGTTGGTGATGATGTTGTGCCTCCCATCTTTCACCAATAGCCGTCGGATCTAGATCTGACGCATACAAACCAAGCTTCTCCATTTTTGCAAAAAGATGCCCGCACTTGTTCCCTATTTACAAACAACTCCTTGTCTCTCACAATCAGCCTCATCTCCTCCCCACCACATCTAGGAGTAGAAGGCCGTGGAAAAATCTGGCGCGATGGCCGCTGCCGGAGCCGTCCACCCCCAATCTTGGTGTTCCGTGCAATGCACGGGCATCTACGCACGGGAAATTATGTCGAACAGGGCTAGTTGTAAGCAGGCTAGCTCTACAGCCATGATGATAGTGACTGCAGACGGTGAGGCTGACTATGGTATGCCGAACACGGCGCCTATACTCAGGTGTCATCTCCGGCGCAGGGTCTTGTCACTTCACTGTGAGGAGCAGCACGTAATAATTTGACCAACGGGTAGTACAGTGCTAGTACTCCTACTACTACATTGGTAGTACTACTACTAGTACTAGTAGCACCACCGTCTGGATTTAGGAGTACTACCACGTCCATCTGGATTTTAGTATTTGACTAGCAATATCTAGTAATGCATGTCACCAAAAATGTACTACTCCCTCTGTAAATAAATACATGGTGTTTTATTCCTATCGGCGAGAGAACTTAATGTTTTTTTGCTACTCCTAACTAGAGTACTAATAGGATTACATGCAATGAACTAAACACTGCATGTCATGTTTGGTAGTCTCAAGTCATTGAAAGCATGCACGGCCCACATCTCTCATTGGTTGATATGTCACGAAATAAGAAACAAGGAGGGAGTTAATGCACCGTGCCTAAGTATTTTGGGATTATTTGGTTTTCGTAAGGTGACTTACACAACATTTTTGTTTACATGCATTAACATTTTATTAGTTAAATCAAAGGTCAAAACTTGGCGCAAAATGCAAAGGGGACCAATAAACCAGTAAACATCAAACTTCTCTCGTTTGGCCCCAACTAGAGGTCCGGTGAGATGACTATACTGCACCGGCACGGAGGGGGACGCAGCTTCATTGACTTACGGCAACTGCCTTTGGGTGAATGACACGTGGCCCCAGGGGGTGGCTGGCCCACCTATCATACAGCCAAAGGCAGGTGCAGTAGAGGGCCGAGGAGTAGTACGAAATCCTACGCACCTACGCACGCTAACCAAGGGCTGAGTGATCACTCGAATCGCAAGATCAGTTGACTAGAAGCTACGCTAGACCCATGGAGGCGATGAGCGCGAGCATCAGCCGGCTGTGCCAGATGGTCCACGACGCCGGCCTGCGGCCCGGCACCGAGGAACGTCTCCAGGTAGTATTGCTTGAGGCCGCCAGGGCGAGGGGCCGCTTGGACGACAGCTTCGTCTCCTTGTTCGACGAGGTCCTCGTCGGTTTCCTCGACAAGTTCACCGTCGTCAAGAAGCTTGCGGACGACTTTGACGTAAGCCTCCAGCCGACGCGCCCAGGCTCTGCGATGCCCGCCACCCTCAACGGCCACTATGGTAACAACCTCTTCGACGCACTGGTGGCCCTGCGACTGCCCGCCGTCGCGCCGGAGAATGTCCACCTCGAGGTCGCGCTCGCCGCGCAGCGCCTGGCGCAGCAAGACACCATCGACATAATCACCCACGTCTACGCGCAAATCGTCCACAAGGACTACTACATGCAAGAGGAGGACGATAGGACGCTGGCCTTCTTGGAGCGCAGGGCAACCTTGGACGGCACTGTTCAGAAGCACGTTGAGCTCGCCGCCAACGCCGCTGCTCCTCACACGTCGGTTGGTGACCCGGCGCACTAGGGCGTGAGGATGTCGTTGAACGTTGATGGATCCGTATGTATTTTTATCTTTCCGTCAAATCCATGTAGTAGTATATGATACTACAGTAATTATCTTACCTTTCGCATCAACTTCATAATTTTCGTACGTACTCCATGCATGAACGACGCCAGAACCAAACTTCTCATTACTCTAGGCAAAACCGTTATTTTCTATCTATCGGTCACGCCATGGAGCAGAACCAAATTTTACAAGTTACGAGTTCAAAAGGAAAAGCCTGCCGTGTTCGCGTCACACCCCCACACGGTTGATCCGGCACGCCGCTCAAGCGGGAATGCGTGCGGTGTTGCATTTTCACTTACAAGTGGGACCGCAGTTGAGCAAACCGACTATCGGCAAACCCCCACCCCGCCCACCGCGTGATGGCTGAGAAAACAGGAGGGAGAAGAGATGGCTGTAGCATGGACTCCAAGAAAATTGGTGTCGGATGGGACTCGTGTGGGTGGCGTGTGCCGTACTGCTAGACGTGAATGCTAGTTATGGCCCATGCCACCCACTATATCGAGCCTATATCGAGGTGCGTAGAACAAATTTCCTGCAGTCCGTGCTCAGCCCTCCTCTATCTCTCTTCTCAGCCAGCCAGCGGACGCGCGGAGCCCATCGTCTGTTTGCTCACATGCGGCCCCACATGTCAGTGAAAACGCAAGAGGACCCACTGAACCTGCACATCTTTCACCTCGACATGCTGGTGATGAAAAACAAATCCAATAAAGATCTTCGGTGGCCGCTTTTGGAGTTACTCAAGAGTAGTAAGATTCTATTTACAGTTTAACCCAAGATGCACATCTCGTGGCTTCAACTACCACTCTATTTTCTTTCATGACACGACCTGGATGCTGGATGTCCCACATGTCGGCAAAAGGAGGAAGAACCCGACCAAATCTTCGGTTCTGCTCTCGGATTAGACTAGTTGTGCTAACTTAAAATTTTTATTGTGTACTCCCTCCGTTCCAAAATACTTGACTTCCATTTGTCCAAAAATGGATGTACCTATATACTAAGACATGTCTAGATACATATATATTTTGACAAATAGAAGGCATGTATTGTGCAACGGAGGGAGTAGAATGGATGCAAGTTTTTGTATTGGGAAGAAGAGTACATCCATATATTGATAGAGCGCAATTTAGTAGATGTTCTATCACTTTTAGCTAGCACAGACGCAAGATCGAGCCTCCGCAGATCAACAATGAATGCATCGAGAAGGCACTAATCCAACTTACAGGAGTAGTAAAATGTATTCTTGTGGTTCTTGTTTTCTTTGGTCTTGCTTTTCTAGTCAAAATTATCGTTGGAGTTCATGCAAAACGGAGGTGCGTTTGGGGTCGTGCGTTGGAGTTGGCCTTACAAGTGGGACCGCAGTTAAGGAAACCGACTATCGGCAAACCCCCACCTCGCCCGCCGCGCGATGGCTGAAGTTAGAGAAACGACGAGGTTGAAGAGATTGCTCTAGCACGGACTCCAAGAAATAATATGGTGTCAGATGGATGTCGTGGTGGTGGCGTGTACTATTGTTGATTGGCCTCATCCGATAACCTGTTGCAATGCACGTACAATTATGTATTCGGAAAATATTTTTTTGCCTCGTCGCACCACTCACTCAGAGAAGCGACTCGAAAGCCATTCATAAATTTAGTAAGTTTATCACAGGCATATCATTTTATTACATACAACAGGTCATCAACCCACATCGACAACGAGGATACATTATAAATACTAAAGTTTTCACCACACAACAAATAACAAGCCATGAAATGAACTTCAACTCAACCATTCCGCGGCGTTGGAAACACTTGCTTTGAACCACAAGTGATTCTCTGGGACGGGCCATCCGTTGTCGATCTGGAGACCAACGCAGGACTGATCATCCAGGCTGAAGCGGCCTACTATATCAGTACCAGGGTAGGGAACCACCCAAATGTCCGAGGTATAGACACAGTTGCTTCTCATAAATGTGTCAACATCAGTTGGATCGCCTTTCACCATCATCGGATAGTTTTGTCCAAGGAAGAGCGAGTTTTCTCCAAGACTATCAATTATGTGCCAGGGAGAAGGAGTTGGCGCTAGCACACTAGTATCCATCCCGAATACCATGCAACAGGTGTTGGAATAGGTCCGAAGAGTGTGACCATGAGAGACACCTGCTTCCTTAGCAGTAACATCATCAGTGGGCTGTATACACACAAGAAGAGGTGATCCATCGGAATTAGTTGCCAGGCGCCATAGAGTATATGGGCGCTGCTCGTGATCATCACCATCGGCATCTCCCCGATGGTTATAAAAATTTTCAAGTATAGGTGGTGGGATGTTCACAGGACCTTGGAAACACAAGAAGAAGGTTAATTAGTAAAGGGAAATTTGCTAACCTGCATGCATGTGGATGAAACAATTATAATTACGGTGGAAGACAAACATACCAAAACTACTAGGATGCCATGCAAAAACAGTTCCCCGAGTGGTGGCAGCAAACACAAGGCCCTCGTATTGAATTGCATCACAGTACTCATCCGTGTATAGAAACTGACTTTTCACTACAAGAAATATGTCAACTTGTGACCTTGACTATTGGTCATTGAAAGGTCATTGTTTTTCATTTGCGACCTTTTTGTGACCAAAAACAGAAGGTCAAAAGCTGGCGGTCGTAAACTGAAATTAACGACCTTCTCTGTGAGAAGGTCGTAGACGTTTACGACCAAAATATGCCTACTGTTTTGTCTTGGTCACTAGCAGCCTCCCCAGGCCACGTAGGTATCCGACGTGGCAATCTGATGTGGCAAAAGAATCAGCCCGGTCCAATTCGATTTTCTACATGGGCCTAGCCCAACAATTCGGCCTTTTTAATGTATTTTTTCATGTGCTTTTATTAGCTACATGGGTATGGCCCAACAATTCAGCCTTATTGATTTCTTTGTGTGGCCCTTTTAACATCATATTTTCTTTTTGATCATGTATTTTTCTGGGCCATTTCTTTGCTGGGTCTCTCATGTTTTTCCCTCAAAAATAATTGTCCAATATAACTTGGGCCTAGCCCAGTTCCGAAAAAATTGATCCAATCCAAAAAAAATTATTATGCCATTGACATTACAACACATCACACCACAAGCTATCTTGGGCAACGTGCAATGTTATTATATTACAACCATTCATTCCAGCAATACATATCTAAGATATCTTTACATCCCAGGAACAGTAACTGCAAAACAAAACTATTCTACAACAAAGAAAATTAAAACAGACATAACAGAAGATCAATCATGAGTGAGAAAACCTCATTCACCTGCAGTAGATCAATCATGATTGAGAAACTATATAGCATAAAAAATGTTTAAATGATGCAAAAATAACAATCATTACACATGGTATTCGGTTACAGATTCATTAGTCATTCCACATGGTATGGCAGGTACAGATTCATCAGCCATTAGAGTAGATAATAACATCACTGGCAACAATTAATACGGCTTGGATCAAGTCTCAAGCATAATAGAGTACAAATTAGTCCAGTTTATACTCCTCTTTTAGAGGTACAGATTATAGCTAATGGGAGCTGATGTCGAGGAGTATTTGCAAATGATACAACATCATGGAGTAGGATAACATGTTTAGCACTACAGGTTATATAGTAAGCAAGCAAGCAATTTGGCAAGCTATGTTGCAAGATAATTGTTGTGTCGCTAACAATCACCATGTAAGAATGCTTTGTTGTACTAATACATGCACATCAAGCGAGAGTGGTGTTCTATTCTTACCACAGAGGCACCAGTGAGATGATGCCCGATTCGCCCTGCTTCTCCACAAGACTCGACCAGGAGCACAAGAAAGTAGGCTGGTAACAAAATAACAACCCACACATAAAACTGTTATGCCCTGGACAACTATAGAGAAGAAAGCAAAAGTAACCAGAATAGTAGAGGTGTGGTGATCAAGTATATAAACACTCCTAGCAGCTAATTATATAAGGGCATTGCTCATAATGAAGATCAAAGTATTTTTATGGGGAGGAAAGGCTCCCAGCTTCACCACCCCCAGGATATGCATTCAAACAAGAATTTATTAGTGAAGAACAAAAAGAGCGGCTCCCTGTTTTTTGCTGGAACTGCAGTAGCCTAGCTTAGCTTCAAACAAGAATAACGAATTTGTAAGACATGTATGTCTGCCATAACCAAGCAAGCAGATTCAGTAGCTACTTAAACAAAATCCTAGTTCTGAATTCTTTCATACAGTAACGGTGACTAGATGAAGGTTATTGAGTAGTAGTAATATGCATCTACATCCACATAAGTTAGGCCCAGATAATTCCCTTGAAGAAGTTGTATTGACACTCACACATAGATATCTCAAGGTAAATTCTAACCGTATTTGTGGGTTTCAGCTAAAAAGGGCAACAACAACAACGAGCATCAGCGTCACTGAAATACTAATAATCATGCTTGTTGCCTTTCCTGATGATCAGCCGGAGGTTGCTTCTCACCACACAAGTACATGCCGCCATGGCACCTGCCCTGTACCGTGGTCACTCAGAGTTGCCGAACAGCCAAAGCACTTTGTGCTCCCGCTCGTCCCAGAAACTGCATGATGACTGAAAATAGTCAAATATTAAGATTCTTAATCATTCTGATATATGTATAACAAATATGTGATGAAAATTTGATAAAAAGGTAAGAAATGCTACGTGAACATCGCTAGCGTGGGCTACTCTTACTCCTACTCCACTGTTGACCCAAAAACTGGGGGGATACTTTGGAAATGTTGTACTGTTCCTGCTGATATGTTGAGTCGAGTTTCTGAAACTGAATCCTGTTGGGTTCATTCGATAAGGAACGAAGTCAAGCCATGTATGATGCCAATGCCTATATATTCGCATGAAGAAGTTAGCTTCCTGTAAAAATAAATAAGTGAATAGCTTCCTATCTAGTATAACAAGAGTAGTACAGAAGAAGTAAACCAAGTCGCCGATCGAACGACCGACGACGAAACGGGATGGAAAGTGTGCATTGATTGCGGGCACAGTGTCGCTACTAGTACCACGTCTGTACTCGATCCGTACTACTGTATGATGGCCAAGTACCCCAACGACTGACAACGAGGTTGACGGAAAAAATTGAATCACCGACGGGCGAGCATGGATCGCATAATTTGCCCCTGAGTGCACGGCGGGAGACGGTGACTAGACTGGCGTATACGTACACAAAATTCCACATGAACAAATCTGACCTCGGCATCTAAGCGACTCAACGACAGTGACAGTGAAGAGGCGGATGCAAAATGCAACCTGTTCCGACTACACAAAGTTCAGCTACACTGGTAGGCACTTGACACCCCCCAACTATGTCTGTAAGCCCTGCTCTACAGTTCAATTGAAACTAACTCACGTGCGCAAGAAACAAAAATAACTTGCATGTATTTATGTGTTGGCTTCAGGGGACTGCAACTACGCAAAGACGAGGAGGGTGTCAACCGTTGCTGCACTGGAGGCACCATCAAGAAATAGCCTCTAGCTCCTAACCTACGGAAGAGATCCATCGAGCAGTAACCAACTCTTGACCTTGGCATCACTATCTAGTGCATATCATGAACAGATCTGACGCGGCAAGCAAGAACGAACCAAGGATAAAGGCGGGAGGGAGATGGATCTCATATATTACCTGGGAGAGACGCCCGCTGCCAGTCGCCGGTCGCAGTCGCCGGAGTAGAGGGAGCCAATGGCGCTGTCCCGTCCTGGTGGCCGGAGACCCTAGACAGGCCATGCACGCGCTGGGTCCAGCCAGATTGATGGAGCGCCGTGCTCGTCGGCGAGCAAGACAACCATGGTTGCTGGGCGGCGACGCCTCTATCTCCGGCGAAGTCGAGGCGGGCGGTGGAGAGCAGGGCCGATCGAGATCACAGAGGGAGGGAGAGGGTTGGGGGTGGCGGGCATGGGTGCGTGGGGGCTGAGGGGGTGAGGTAGATGGATCCATGAGGTCCGCTGCCATGGCTTTCCGATCCACACGACCGTCGCTGTGGTTTTGGATCTGCGGGAAGGGGAGAGGATGGCGATGGCGGCGGCGGCGTATGGATCTGGGAGAGAGAGGAGGGTAAGTCGTGTGGGGGACGAGTGGTGTGTGGGGTAGAGTGGGTGGGTGTGGGTGGGTGAGAGGGTGGATGTTAGATCCATCCGCCGTGGACGGCTCAGATTTCATAGAGCGGGGCGATCCATGTGAGAGATCCTAATTGGTTTGATATTTTTGTCATTTAAAATAGTTTCTAAGTGCTAAAACATAGTAAAATGTGAAGCAACTGCCTGTATTATTTTGCAAAATGGCACCACTAAAATTTTCACTCAAATTATACCACATTTTATGAATGATCACCAACTTTAATGCATTTCCAATCTTTCTACCTATTTTTGGCCATTTAAATGGGTTCCTTCCGAATCAGCTGGGACTGGGTCAAATTTGAACGACACCTACTTCATATCTTGCTCGTTATTTTTTACATAAATAATTTTAAGATACACAAGTATATATTTCATCAGAGATGCGCCAATAGTTTTGCAAGATTCCACACATAGATACAAATGGTCAAGCCCGCCGTTTTGACTGCATTTTGAAACGGGCATAAAAATTCAAAAAAAATAAAAAAATTGGAAAACCTTCACATTGTGTGATTATATGTGACCAAGTTTCCAGGAACAATAATAAACTTGTAATACGAAAATTTATTTAAAAAATGTTCTCAGAAATGAGCTGTCATGCATGAAGATTCATGGCTTTCAAGCCAAATGATCAATCTTATGGCCACATTCATGGAATAGTTTGTTCAAATGACCTCATATTGTGCACAAGGGTGCATCTTGGAATTCCAAACAATGTTGCCTAAGGGAGTTTTCACTTTCATTGCACAAAAGAGCCATTTTCCATTTTTCAAGTGCCCAAAAGGAGGTTTTTTTGTGAAGGACCTCCCAAATAATTGTTTGCAAAATTGGACCAAATCATTTTTCTAAAATACTAGGCCATATTTAATGCACAATTGACCAAATGGTTGGGTGTCAAAAGATTCGATCCACCTCTGGTGAAAAAGAAAAAATTTCGCCGATTCAGCAGGAAGCGGGTCAAATTTGAACTGCAGTTGCCACATAGTTTGCTTTTTATTTTTTCTAAAAAATCAATTTTAGGTACAAAAGTATCTATTTTATCAGAGAAACACCAAAAAAATTCCAAGATTCAACAACTATCTAGGAACGATCATTCCCGCCGTTTTGACCGCATTTTGAAACGGGCATAAAAAATTCAAAAAAAAACAAAAAATTGGGAAAACTTCGCATTGTGTCATTATATGTCGCCAAGTTCCCAGGAAAAATAACAAACTTGTAATATGGCAATTATTTTAAGAAAGTGTTCTCAGAAACGAGTTATCACGTGTGGAGATCAATGGCTTTCAAGCCAAATGATCAATATTATGGCCACATTCATGGCATAGTTTGTTCAAATGATCTCATATTGTGCAAAAGGGTGCATCTTGGAATGGCAAACAATGTTGCCTAAGGAAGTTTTCATTTTTTGTGCACGGAAAATTCATTTTCCATTTTCCGAGTGCCTGCAATGAGGTTTTTTTGTGAAGGACCTCCCTAATAATTGTTGCAAAATTGGACCAAATCAATTTTATAAAAAAGTAGGCCATATTTAATGCACAATTGACCAAATGGTTGGGTGTCAAAAGATTCGATCCACCTCTCGTGAAAAAGACAAATTTCCACCGATTTAGGTGGAAGCGGGTCAAATTTGAACTGCAGCTGCCACATAGTTTGCTTTTTATTTTTTCTAAAAATCATTTTAGGTACAAAAGTATCTATTTCTTCAGAGAAACACCAAAAAAAATCCAAGATTCAACAACTAGCTAGGAACGGTCATTCCTGCCATTTTGACCACATTTTGAAACAGGCATAAAAAATTCAAAAAAATCAGAAAATTGGGAAACCTTTGCGTTGTGTCATTATATGTGGCCAAGTTCCCAGGAAAAATAACAAACTTGTAATATGGCAATTAGTTTTAAAAAGTGTTCTCAGAAACGAGCTATCACGTGTGGAGATCAATGGCTTCCAAGCCAAATGATCAATCTTATGGCCACATTCATGGCATAGTTTGTTTAAATGATCTCATATTGTGCACAAGGGTGCATATTGGAATGGAAAACAATGTTGCCTAAGGAAGTTTTCATTTTCATTGGACGAAAAAACCATTTTCCATTTTTTGAGTGCCCAAAAGGAGGTTTTTTGTGAAGGACCTCCCAAATAATTTTTGCAAAATTGGACCAAATCATTTTTCTAAAATACTAGGCCATATTTAATTCACAATTGAAAAAAAATTTGGGTGTCAAAAGTTTTGATCCACCTCTGGTGAAAAAGACAAATTCCCGTCGATTTAGTAGGAAGCGGGTCAAATTTGAACTGCAACTGCCTCATAGTTTGCTATTTATTTTTTCCAAAAATAATTTATAGTTACATAAGTACCTATTTGATCATAAATACATGGTTTGGTGGCGATACGTCGAGGTTTGGACGGTGGTCGAGGGCCCCAACTCTAGAGTGCGTAAACTCGCATGCCGCCGCGTGGTCACCGCATGACCGTGGCGTTGCCATGTGTTCTGGGCGGCCTAGGCATGTCTAGTGGGTTGGGAACTCCCCAGGTAGGTGCTAGGAAGAAAATTACAACATAAGATTCTCATGAGGAGACCAATCGATGCTCAAATATGAATTAGCAGCCAAGTGTTTGATTAGCGGTACATGAAATGTACATGGCTAATGGGCGTGAGTTTTGGCTAAGGATGATCAGTTACTAAGAAGACCGTCTTCACAAATTTTCAGCTCAAAAGGAGGAGCCTAGGTGGTACTTGCTTTGCAAACTACCACACTGGACATAAATATGGATGTTGAAGCTCGGCTCAAAATAATGAATTGATTGAGCTGGCATTTGGTGGAGGATGGTTTTTGGGGCATAGGAAAGCACTGTAGAAAATGGATACTATTTGGACATGCCAAAGTGGTACTTCCTTCACAAACTGTTGTTCTGAACAGAATAGGAAAATGAATATTTTTGAATTATTTTTGAACTAGGCAAGGAAGGTTTTAACATATTTGACGAAGATATGACCCAAAGAATTTATGAGATTTTTTTGGGAATTTTGGGAATGACAGAAATATAGGTTGCTTCACAACCTAGGGCAAAAACTGCCACATGGACATGACACATAGGCAAAACTGATGAGGTGGCGCCTAGTCATAGCAACCCACCACAATTTACAAGGCTATGACCATCTATATTGGTCGTTAACAACTAGAAATAAGGCAGCGGACTAGCGCTGTTTGCTTTATGACCATTTCATGTAAGGAAATTATGACCTTTCTGACCAAAATGGTCGCAATGGTTTAGGGTTTGGAGCCCCCCGAATAGCTTTTGACCAATTGGTCTGAAATGGTCATAGATCTATGACCATTTCTTCCAGGGTCACTCATAGAAGGTCACTAGTTGACATATTTCTTGTAGTGTTTGAGTAATATCCATCGAGTCGAACCACGAAGGACGGCAACAAGCTTGTCGAAGATAGCAATCACTTGATAGTTGTTGTAATTCCAAGAGCGGTTGGGAACTCGACAAATTGCTATCTTCTGTAGAAGACAATCACCATGATCGTATTTGAATGTGCGTACATTACCGGTGTGCTCAACCTCTGGGCAGTGTGCTGAGATTTTTGGAAGTGGAACCCGGTGACAAGTGTACACATTCACAAGTTCCCACTCGCAGTTGGACCCAATGTAAACAACCCAATCTCCATTTGCGCCCGCCCAAGCCTTGCCCTCAAGCGATGGCATCTTAACATCATACGTATCATTATCAAGCGGCATCAACTGGCACAGGGCGAGGCCTCCGTCGTGCTGGCGCCAGTCATCAGGGTCACGGCGAAGAAGATAGGGGAGATCAAACCGCTCCTTGACTCTTGGGTTCTTTGTAATGATGTTATTAGTTGAGTCGAGAATGGGCTTGAACGAACCTGCCATGCTAGCCGAGGTGATGACGTCGCACCGATCAATGAGTTCCTCCACCACGTCATTGATACATCTCCGTCATATCTATAATTTTTGATTGTTCCATGCCAATATTATTCAACTTTCATATACTTTTTCACAACTTTTTATACTATTTTTGGGACTAACATATTGATCCAGTGCCCAGTGCCAGTTCCTGTTTGTTGCATGTTTTTTGTTTTGCAGAATATCCATATCAAACGGAGTCCAAACGGAATAAAAACTGACGGAGATTTTTTTGGAACATATATGATTTTTGGGAAGAAGAATCCACGCGAGACGATGCTCGAGGGGCCCATGAGGTAGGGGGGCGCCCCAGGGTGTCAGGCGCGCCCCTTACCCTCGTGGCCACCCCGTAAGGTGGTTGATGCCCTTCTTTCGCCGCAAGAAAGCTAATTTCCGGATAGAGATCGTGTCAAAATTTCAGGCCAATCGGAGTTACGGATCTCCGGGAATATAAGAAACGGTGAAAGGGACGAATCTGGGAATGCACAAACAGAGAGAGACAAAGAGACAGAACCAATCTCAAAGGGGCTCTCACCCCTCCCATGCCATGGAGGCTAAGGACCAGAGGAGAAACCCTTCTCCCATCTAGGGAGGAGGTCAAGGAAGAAGAAGACGAAGGGGCCCCCTCTCCCCTTATCTTCCGGTGGCGCCGGAACGCTGTCGTGGCCATCATCACCATCACCGTGATCTACACCAACACCTCCGCCATCTTCACCAACATCTCCATCACCTTCCCCCCTCTATCTACAGCGGTCCACTCTCCCGCAACCCGCTGTACCCTACTTGAACATGGTGTTTTATGCTTCATATTATTATCCAATGATGTGTTGCCATCCTATGATGTCTGAGTGGATTTTCGTTGTCCTATCGGTGGTTGATGAATTGCTATGACTGATTTAATTTGCTTGTGGTTATGTTACTGTCCTTTGGTGCCCATCATATGATTGCGCGCGTGGATCACACCCTAGGGTTAGGTGTATGTTGATAGGACTATGTATTGGAGGGCAAGAGTGACAGAAGCTTCAACCTAGCATAGAAAATGATGCATACGGGATTGAAGGGGGACCAATATATCTTAATGCTATGGTTGGGTTTTACCTTAATGAACATTAGTAGTTGTGGATGCTTGCTAATAGTTCCAATGATAAGTGCATAGAATTCCAAGTCAGGGATGACATGCTAGCAGTGGCCTCTCCCACATAATACTTGCTATCGGTCTAGTAAAGTAGTCAATTGCTTAGGGGAAATTCCGCAACTCCTACCACCACTTTTCCACACTCGCTATATTTACTTTATTGTTTCTTTATCTAAACATCCCCTACTTTTTATTTACGTACTCTTTATTATCTTGCAAACCTATCCAACAACACCTATAAAGTACTTCTAGTTTCATACTTGTTCTAGGTAAAGCGAACGTCAAGCGTGCGTAGAGTTGTATCGGTGGTCGATAGAACTTGAGGGAATATTTGTTCTACCTTTAGCTCCTCGTTGGGTTCGATAATCATACTTATCGAAAGAGGCTACAATTGATCCCCTATACTTGTGGGTTATCAAGACCTTTTTCTGGCGCCGTTGCCGGGGAGCAATAGCGTGGGGTGAATATTCTTGTGTGTGCTTGTTTGCTTTATCACTAAGTAATTTTTATTTGCTGTTCTTAGTTGTTTTCTATCTTTAGTTATGGGTAGGAAACACAAAATACCAAAAAAATTAGTTGTACCTACTGAACCAATGGTTGAAGAACCACTCAAAATCTATCACACTGGTGAAGCTTATTACTTGGATCATCTTCGATCCCTTTGTGCTCATGCCGAAACCCCAACTAGCTTAGTTGAGGGAAAATCTTTAGATGAGCATGCTTGTTATGTGCGACACCGTATATCCGAAAAAGGGAAACTATTATGGGGTCAAATTCAACGTTTGCAATGCTATGCTTGGAATTTATGTGAAATATATGATTTTACTTGTTGCTCTGAAAACCCTAAGAAACACCTTCCCTACCAATGTGAGTTTATTGATAATGGAATCTTATCTTCATATGCTAAGGGTTTTTATAATTACTATGATGTTCAACAAATTGAAGAATTTGTTGATTTTAAGGGTGCTTTTGAAATTGATTCTTTGATTGAAAAGTATGATGCTACTCTTCACAAATCTGAAAATTTTGCCATATTTAAATATTGCTATGATAATTATGCTTCTAATGCCTATGTTGAACCATATATTGAGTACTACTGCGTTGTCCAAGAAGAGACTAATATTTTGCAGGAGTCTATGGAAGAAGAAATTGATGAAACTGTGAGCTCATTGGATGAAAAAGATGAGGAGGAGAGCGAAGAACAAAAGGAGGAAGAGCGGATTAGCTACCCGTGCCCACCTTCTAATGAGAGTAACTCTTCAACTCATACATTGTTTAAATTCCCTTGTGCTTACCGAAGGATGATTGCTATGATGACTGTTATGATCCCGTTGATTCTTTTGAAATATCCCTTTTTGATGATGCTTGCTATGCTTGTGGCCAAGATGCCAATATGAATGATGCTTATGGAGATGAACTTGCTATAGTTCCTTATGTTAAACATGAAGTTGTTGCTATTGCACCCACGCATGATAGTCCTATTATCTTTTTGAATTCTCCCAACTACACTATATTGGAGAAGTTTGCACTTATTAAGGATTATATTGATGGGTTGCCTTTTATCATTGCACATGATGATTTTGATGAATATAATATGCATGTGCTTTCTGCTCCTACTTGCAATTATTATGAGAGAGGAACTATATCTCCACCACTCTATGTTTCCAATATGATAAAATTGCAAGAAACTGTTTATACTATGCATTGGCCTTTACTTTGTGTGCATGAATTGTTCTTTTATGACATGCCGATGCATAGGAAGAGAGTTAGACTTCGTCATTACATGATATATGTTACCTTGTGCTCACCACTAAATTACAAATCATTGTTAATTAAAATCGGCTTTGATATACCTTGGGATCCGGGTGGATCCATTACTTAAGCACTATATGCCTAGCTTAATGGCTTTAAAGAAAGCACTGCCAGGGAGACAACCCGGAAGTTTTAGAGAGTCATTTATTTCTGTTGAGTGCTTTTATATAGTTTAAAAAAATAAAAATAAAGAGGGGAACCCAAAACTTTTTCAAAAAGAAAAGCGAAAGTGAGAAAGTCGAGCATTGTTGAAGTGGGAGCTAGCCTTGAACTTTGTTCATGCTCACGGCAACTTTTTGAATCTTGATTATAGAAACTTTTCAACAAAAATAATACCCCCTTGTACAATTCCATTGTATTATAAAAATAATGTGCCAAGGTTTTCCTTTAGGATGTTCACATTTGCTTGATGGTTTGTACGGTGCAGGACAGAAACTTTGGCTGTAGTGCGCGATTTTACATTTTTAGCTGGAATGCCAAATGGTTCTAATTCTTTTTGCACTGTCTTCCAATACAATTTTTTTATTTTTCCTAATTTTGGTAGAATTTTTCAAGTATCGTAAGTATGGTGAATGTTCAGACTATTACAGACTGTTCTGTTTTAGACAGATTCTGTTTTTGATGCATAGTTTGCTTGTTTTGATGAAACTATCAATTTATATCAGTGGATTAAGCCATGAAAAAGTTATATTACAGTAGACACAATGCAAAAACAAAATATGAATTGGTTTGCAACAGTACTTATAGTGGTGATTTGCTTTATTATACTAACGAATCTTAGCGAGTTTTCTGTTGAAGTTTTGTGTGGATGAAGTGTTCGATGATCGAGAAGGTCTCGATATGAGAAGAAGGAAGAGAGGCAAGAGATCAAGCTTGGGGATGCCCGAGGCACCCCAAGTAAATATTCAAGGAGACTCAAGCATCTAAGATTGGGGATGCTGGGGAGGCATCCCCTCTTTCTTCAACAAGTATCGGTATGTTTTCGGATTCGTTTCGTTCATGCGATATGTGCAATCTTGGAGCGTCTTTTGCTTTAGTTTTCACTTGTCTTTTATGCACCATGCTGGTATGAGATAGTCCTTGGCTGATTTATAGAATGCTCTATGCACTTCACTTATATCTTTTGAGTATGGATTTATAGAATGCTTCATGTGCTTCACTTATATCATTTGAAGTTTGGATTACCTGTTTCTCTTTACATAGACAACCGCCATTTGTAGAATGCTCTTTTGCTTCACTTATATTTGTTAGAGCATGGGCATATCTTTTGTAGAAAGAATTAAACTCTCTTGCTTCACTTATATATATTTAGAGAGATGACAGGAACTGGTCATTCACATGGTTAGTCATAAAACCCTACATAAAACTTGTGGATCACTCAATATGATATGTTTGATTCCTTGCAATAGTTTTGCGATATAAAGGTGGTGATATTAGAGTCATGCTAGTTGAGTAATTGTGAAATTGAGAAATACTTGTGTTAAGGTTTGCAAGTCCCATAGCATGCACATATGGTGAACCATTATGTAACAAAGTCGGAGCATGAGGTGTTTATTGATTGCCTTCCTTATGAGTGGCGGTCGGGGACAAGCGATGGTCTTTTCCTACCAATCTATCCCCCTAGGAGCATGCGCGTAGTACTTTGTTTCGATGACTAATAGATTTTTGCAATAAGTATGTGAGTTCTTTATGACTAATGTTGAGTCCATGGATTATACGCACTCTCACCCTTCCATCATTGCTAGCCTCTTCGGTACCGTGCATTGCCCTTTCTCACCTCGAGAGTTGGTGCAAACTTCGCCGGTGCATCCAAACCCCGTGATACGATACGCTCTATCACACATAACCCACCATATAGCTTCATCAAAATAGCCACCATACCTACCTATCATGGCATTTCCATAGCCATTCCGAGATATATTGCCATGCAACTTCCATCATCATCATATACATGACCTGATCATTTATTGTCATATTGCTTTGCATGATCGTAAGATAGCTAGCATGATGTTTTCATGGCTCGTCCATTTTTTGATGTCATTGCTATGCTAGATCATTGCACATCCCGGTACACCGCCGAAGGCATTCATATAGAGTCATATCTTTGTTCTAGTATTGTCGGTGTACTAGAGTAGGGGTACCCTAGTATCCCGAACTTGTGCACGGGCAGTCGCAGCATCCCGAGGCAAGGCTTGCCGGGTGACCGCCAAGGTCCTCCGTGGTTCCTTTAGAGCCATTCAAGAACAAAGTATCCAACCAAGACACCACAAGACCCCGGCAAGAGGAGCTTGCCGGGAAGGCCAACCAACGCAAGGCGTTTAAGGAGACAAGACCCCGGCAAGAGGAGCTTGCCGGGAAGGCCAACCAAGGCACCTCAAGGAACTTGCCGCGGCGTGCCTCGCGTCCCGGCAAGGCCTGGTGAGCGACAAGCTCCCGGACGCGACAAGACAACGACCGCGGCAAGGCGCTTGCCGCGGCAAGCCACCACTCTGTGCCCGCGCTCCAGCACATCCACCAACATGTCGCTCTGGGACCCTTCCAGGCGTGCGTGGCGGGAGGCTGTGCAGCCAGCGGTGCGTAGTGGCGAGCGGTGCTGACAAGATTGCCATCGTGGCGAGCAGTGGCGTCCCTGACGGTCCCTTTTGCACTGTTTAGGCGACACAGATGGGCATTTAATGCCCTTGTCCCCTGCCGTCAGGGTTAGGTATGATACACTGTAGCAGGTAGTTGTACCTACCACAGCACCTTTCCATTTTTACCCTTCGTCTCCGTTGCCACCTGTCGGTGACCCCTTGAGCATATAAAAGGAGGCCCGTGCACAACATAGAGGGAGGGAGCTAGTTCAGAGAACACTCACGCTTGGTCTCGTTAGCTGCTAGTGTGTACTGTAGCACTCCACGCTCCCGAGCAAGAACTCAATACAAACCACAAAGCAGGAGTAGGGTTTTACGCATCCGTGCGGCCCGAACCTGGGTAAACCGCTCGTGTGCTTCGCCTCGATCCGCTCTTCGTGCGACCTCCGCCCCCGCCGAACCGAAAGGGACTCGGTCCGCCGGTCCCATAGGTGTTCGTGGATTAGTCCCCCGACATCTTTGGCGCGCCAGGTAGGGGGCGTCGAGATTGTGTGAACCAGATCCGGCATTCGCGCGAGCTAGATCTTCATTACCTTCATCAACAAGCCGCCGAAGAAGAAGGCTTCGGAGGCGGATACTCCGTCCGCGCCTTACCCACCACCGCCGAAGCAAACGGCTGATGGGGCAGACGCCGGCGGAAGAACGGGCATCGACGAGGGAGCTCATGGTGCTGCCAGGTCCAAAGACAAGGCTGCGCTGCCCATCGGCGGCGTAGCCAGCTCCCACAACGACCGGGCGCACTCCAAGACATCGGCGTCCGTACATGCACCGCGCCGATCTCAGGAGGCGCGGGACCAGCAGCGTCATGGTACTCATTGTACCATGCGTTTGCTGGACCAAGATCGAGCTGGTGGATCCCGGAGTGCTCAAGACCAGCATGCACGCCAACATGCTAGCACGAGCGAGGCACGGTCGCCTGGACGGGACACTGCTCCTTCTAACATAGTTAGAAGTCCGAGCATATCCCGCTCCTCGCACCGTTCGCCACCGCCACCCGCCACTGCAGCAGAAGCTTTGGCGCGAGCTCAACTGCTCCTGGACTACCCTCCAACGGCAGACAAGATCGACGACTGGAGGGCCACCACTCAGAGTCTCATCGGCTTCGCCAACGGCGACACTCAACAGCAGCCGGGCACGTCGCGGCCACGGCAAGCCAGCCAGGCACGAGCCGGTGGCGACAAGACCGGTGGGGGTGGAACCACTGTGCACTCTCCGCCTCGAAGGCCAAGATCGCCGACTCGCCGGATCTACCTCGACAGCGACTCCACCGCGTCATCAGATCCACGAGCTCGTCGCGATCAGCGCCAAGTTCTTCATGAACGGCAGCAAGAAGACGCTCGTACGTGCATCGAGCGCCAAAGAGAAGTGCGACGTCAGTTGGACCAGCGCGCTGGGCCCTCTGTTGACATGCATGCGCCAGGGGAACCAGACGACTTGCCGTACGCGGTAGGTTGCCCTGCGTTTACTCGTGAGCTGCGGCAAGTCCAGTGGCCCAGCATGAAGAATTTCAAGCTAGATGTACCAGAGAAGTACGACGGCAAGTCGCATCCGTCGGAGTTCCTCAGCATCTACACCATCGCGGTGCATGCTGCCGGGGGACGGGACGACAAGATCCTTGCCAACTACTTCCCGCTGGTGCTCAAGCCCAACGTCAGGTCCTGGCTCATGCACTTGCCGGACAACTCCATATCCTCCTGGGCAGACCTTTGCCATCAGTTTGTCGGCGCCTTTACAGGCGGCCACAAACCTCATGGCCAAGAGAGTGACCTTCATCTGCTCGCCCAGAAGGAAGGAGAGCCCCTGCGCAAGTACATTCAGAGATTCAGCCGTGTACAGCACAACATCCCAGATGTCCACCCTGCCGCGGTCATCAGCGCGTTCCATCAGAACGTGCGTAACCGCAGGATGCGGGAGGAGATGGCGATGTGCAAGATCAGAGACGTCAGTGAGCTGTATGCCCTGGCCGACAAGTGTGCACGTGCTGAGGAAGGGAGGAAACTCCCTGGAGAGAATGCAGGAGCAGGAGAATCTGACAGCGAGGATGCTGCCCCGGCAAAGAAAAACCGGCGGCGGAACAGGAAGAAGAAAGGCAAAGATGTGCTAGTCGTTGAGCAGTCCGGCAACGAAGGTGGCGCCAATAAAGCCAAAGTTGGTAGCTCCGGCAAGGAGATTGCCGCATGCACCAACTGCCAGGCTGTGGCCGTCGCCGACAAGCAGGACGGCACCGACAAGCAATACTGCAAGATCCACCGCACCAAGGGCCATGACCTCCAGAGCTGCAAGAAGGTCGAACAGCTTGTCCAGCAGCAAAAAGCCGAATACGAGCGACGCGACAAGGAGAGGGCCCAAGGTGGCGATGGAGAATCCGACAAGAAGCGCGCCGGCCGGGGAGGACGCCGCGGCAAGGCCAAGCAGCGGCAAGGAGACAGACCTCCCCGCGGCCGCGACAAGGATGAAGACGACGACGACGATGAAGACATGGATGATGTCGAGACCAGTGAGCAGGAGTTCCAGAAAGCCACAGAGGTCTTGTGCATTGACGGCGGTGCATCTCTGCATACTTCTCACCGCCAACTCAAGCAGTGGGTGCGGGAAGTCAATGCGGCGGAGCCACCTATCAAGTCACGCAAGCTTCTGAAATGGTCTAGCACGCCTATCAACTTTGATATTGAGGACCACCCTGATCGCACAACTGCGGTCGGGTGCTTGCCGATGTTGGTTTCACCAACTATCCGCAACCTCAAGGTCACTAAGATGCTAGTTGACGGCGGGGCCGGCTTGAACCTGATCTCCTCCGCTGTACTCCAGAAACTCCAGATCCCTGACAGCAAGCTCGAAGAGACCGGCACATTCCAAGGAATCAACCTGGGAAGGAGCAAGCCGAAGGGGAAGGTCACGTTGCCAGTAACATTTGGTAGCGAGCTGAACTGCAGGACTGAGAGGGTCACTTTTGACGTTGCCGATATTCCATTGCCTTACAATGGGATACTTGGCCGTCCAGCACTCGCCAAGTTCATGGCAGCCTCTCACTACGCATACAACATGCTGAAGATGCCAGGCCCGATAAGCATCATCTCTGTCCCCGGCGACAAGAAGGATGCTCTTATCTGCGCCGACAAGATCTACCGGGAAGCGGCAGCCGCAACAGATCGCAAGTCACTTGCCGCTGAAGCTCCCGGGGGGAAGAAGAAGACCAAGTCCGGCAAGAGTTCTGATGCCCACTCCGGCAAGCGCACCTCTTCGGAGTGCTGCGCTGCCGTCGAGGACGCACCATCGAGCTCCACCGGCAAGTGTAAGAAGACAATGGCAGCTCCGCCAGAGACGAAGAAGGTGTCCGCCAAGGAGGACGGCACTGGTGGTACCTTCACCATCAGTGCCACTCTCGACCCTAAATAGGAAAGCGCGCTCATTGCTTTCCTGCGGGCGAATGTCGACGTGTTTGCGTGGCAACCGTCTGACATCCCCGGTGTTCCCAGGAAAGTAATTGAGCACCACCTTGCCGTTTGTCCTCATGCGCGGCCCGTCAAGCAGAAGATCAGGAAGCAAGCAGTGGAGCGCCAAGAATTCATTGCAGAAGAGATCAAGAAGTTGGAAGCAGCAGGCCTTGTCAGAGGAGTGCTCCATCCTACGTGGTTGGCCAATCCTGTAGTCGTGCGCAAGGCGAATGGGAAATGGAGACTTTGTATCGATTTTACCGATGTTAACAAAGCTTGTCCCAAAGACCCATTTCCTTTGCCGCGCATTGACCAGATTGTTGACTCCACAGCCGGATGTGATTTGCTTTCATTTCTTGACGCATATTCAGGATACCATCAGATCTTCATGGCAGAAGAGGATGAGGAGAAGACCGCATTTATTACTCCATGTGGCACGTACTGTTTCATACGGATGCCTTTCGGATTAAAAAATGCTGGTTCAACATTTGCAAGAGTAGTCCATGTCGCTCTTGAGCCACAAATACACAGAAATGTGGAAGCCTATATGGATGACATAGTGGTCAAGAGCAAGGACAAGGCAACTCTGATCCAAGATTTAGACGAGACCTTTGCAAATCTGCGCAAGATCAGCCTCAAGCTCAACCCAGAGAAGTGTGTGTTTGGAGTCCCCTCCGGCAAGCTTCTCGGGTTCTTCGTGTCTCAGCGGGGAATTGAAGCCAATCCCGACAAGATCAAGGCCATTGAGCAGATTGAAGCACCAAAGCGCGTCAAGGATGTACAAAGACTTGCCGGTTGCGTGGCTGCTCTCAGCAGGTTTATCTCTAGGTCTGCTGAGCGCGCCCTGCCATTTTTCAAATTATTGAAAAAGGCAGGTCCAATGAAATGGACTCCGGAAGCGGAGGCTGCGCTGCAAGACTTGAAGAGATACCTGTCCTCCCCTCCAATACTTGTCGCACCTAAGCCACAAGAGAAGTTGCTGCTGTATATAGCGGCAACCAATCAAGTGGTTAGTGCTGCGTTAGTAGCAGAGAGGGAGGCAGATGACGAGCCAGCAACCACGGCAAGCGCATCCAGCGACAAGCAAGGGGCTTCCCCGGCAAGCTCTGGTCCCGACAAAGATGGATCTGCGCAGATGCGCGAGGAGATACAAAAGAAAATGGTGCAGCGCCCAGTTTACTTTGTCAGTTCCCTTCTGCAGGGGGCTAGGTCAAGGTACTCTGGCGTGCAGAAATTGCTTTTCGGCCTTCTCATGGCCTCGAGAAAGCTGCGCCATTACTTCCAAGCACATGAGATCACAGTTGTCACTCGCTTTCCGCTGAAGAGGATACTACAGAATCCAGAAGCGACAGGCAGGATTGTTGAGTGGGCACTGGAACTGTCAAGCTTTGGCCTCAAGTTTGAGAGTACTTCAACTATCCAAAGCAGAGCATTGGCAGAATTCATAGCAGAATGGACGCCAACACCAGATGAAGAAATTCCAGAAACGAGCATCCCCGTCAAGGAAGCAAGCAAAGAGTGGCTGATGTACTTTGATGGTGCCTTTTCGCTGCAAGGCGTCGGCGCTGGCGTGCTGCTTGTCGCACCCACCGGAGAGCACCTCAAGTACGTAGTCCAGATGCACTTTCCCAAGGAGCAAGCAACAAACAATACTGCAGAGTATGAAGGCTTGCTTGCCGGTCTCAGGATCGCGGCAGACCTTGGGATCAAGAAGCTCATTGTCAGGGGTGACTCACAGCTTGTCGTCCGCCAAATAAATAAGAGCTATCAGAGTCCGTTGATGGAAGCTTACGTCGATGAAGTGAGAAAGCTAGAAGAGCACTTTGACGGCCTGCAGATGGAGCATGTTCCAAGAGCTCAGAACGCCATTGCCGATGGCCTGTCAAAGTGCGCTGCACTTAAGTTACCTGTGGAACCAGGGATCTTTGTGCTCAAGCTGACTCAACCGTCCGTAACGCCATCAACTGGACAGAGCAAGAAGAGGAAGTTGATTTCTGGTGACTATTTTCCAGCAGAGCTTCCCGAAGCCGCCGCCAAGAAGGTCCCCAAGATCAACACCAAGAGCGCTGAGGAGCAATCTGCTCCGGCAAGCCCTAGGGTTTGTTCCGTTGAAGCAGAAGCTCCCGGCAAGTTTTGCCCCGGCAAGCTTGCCGGGGAACGTCAAGCTCCGGCAGGGCCGAAGGTTCTCGCCGTAGAAGCGGACGTTCCCGCAGCAACAGATTTGCCTTGCGCTGAGGAGCAATCTGCTCCGGCAAACCCTAGGGTTTGTTCCGTCGAAGCAGAAGCTCCCGACAAGTTTTGCTCCGGCAAACTTGCCGGGGAACGTCAAGCTCCGGCGGAGCCGCAGGTTCTCGCCGTGGAAGCGGATGTTCCCGCAGCAGCAAATTTGCCTTTAGTCCTTGTTGTCGAGCCACAAGCTCCAGCATGGGCACAGCAGATTGTCCGTTTCCTTCAGACAGGAGAACTTCCCGAAGAGCAAGAAGAAGCGGAAAGAGTAGCCCGGCAGTCAAGTATGTACCAGTTTGTCGACAAGACACTGTACAGAAGAAGACTCAACGGTGTGAAATTGAAGTGTATTCACCGGGAAGACGGACAAAAGCTGTTGGCAGAGATACATGGAGGCATATGTGGTCACCACATTGGCGCAAGAGCACTTGTCGGCAAAGCATTCCGGCAAGGTTTCTTTTGGCCGACAGCCCTCCAGGATGCAACTGCACAAGTAACCAAGTGTGAAGCGTGCCAGTTCCATTCCAAGCAGATACACCAACCAGCTCAAGCTCTCCAGACGATCCCTTTATCCTGGCCATTTTCGGTCTGGGGGCTCGACATCCTCGGCCCCTTTCCCCGAGCAGTCGGGGGCTTTGAGTACTTGTACGTTGCAATCGACAAGTTCACAAAGTGGCCGGAAGTGGAACCAGTGAGGAAGGTGACAGCACAGTCAGCAGTCAAGTTCTTCAGGTCGATTGTTTGCCGCTTCGGGATCCCTAACAGGATAATCACCGACAACGGTACGCAATTCACGAGCCGCACCTTCATGCAGTACGTCCAAGATCTTGGCGCCAAGGTCTGCTTCGCTTCTGTTGCTCACCCGAGAAGCAACGGTCAAGCGGAGAGGGCAAATGCTGAAGTGCTGCGCGGGCTCAAGACCAGGACTTTCGACAGGCTGCACAAGTGCGGAAGAAACTGGATCGAGGAGCTGCCGGTGGTTCTTTGGTCGATCAGGACGACGCCAAATCGAGCCACTGGCCAGACACCTTTCGCTCTAGTCTATGGAGCAGAGGCAGTTATCCCCACGGAACTCGTATACGGGTCACCTCGAGTGCTCGCTTATGATGAGCTCGAGCAAGAGCAGCTGCGACAAGATGACGCGCTGCTCCTTGAGGAAGACCGTCTTCAGGCTGCTGTGCGAGCTGCTCGCTACCAGCAAGCTTTGCGCCGCTACCATAGCCGCAAAGTTAACGCCAGAAGTCTCGAGGAAGGCGACCTTGTTCTTCGGCGTGTTCAGTCCGCCAAGAATTCCAACAAGTTGACGCCGAAGTGGGAAGGCCCTTACCGGGTGAAACGAGTCACTAGGCCTGGCGCTGTCCGCCTTGAGACCGAAGATGGCATTCCGGTGAGCAACTCCTGGAACATTGAGCATCTTCGTAAGTTTTACCCGTAAGGCGCGGTTGCCGGAACCTGTTCCGGCAACCACCTTTTGTACAAGTCTTGCCGCTGTTGCATGTAATCCTTTGTACAAAGCCGGGCGCAGACCCCGTGCATAAGTAAAGCTCATGTGCTCCGCACATTTTGTCAATTTCATGCTTTCTATTTTTTGCATATGTGATCTGACACTTTGTGCAGCACCTACTCCCGGTAAGCAATAACGAGCCGTAAGGCTCCATATCTTTATTTTCTCTTCTTTCTTTTTCTCAAGGAAAGGAAGGTTCCCTCGCCCACAAGTTTGCCGGGGAGGAAAGGAGAAGATAATGGTATGGACCAGGCGTCGTTCAAGAAAGTTTCGCCTTGCCGGGAAGCAAACAACAGAAAAGCTAAGTTGCCAAAGTTTGAGCAATCAGATTTTTTAAATTTTAAGTTATCTCCCTTGAACGACCGCACTTTGTATGGAAAACCTGTGCGCGGAGGAACCAACTCGTAGCTAGTTGCGCCCTTATTTTGTTTCGAGTCCGCTCAACAACTTAAGTGAGCTGCAACTAGTTGCGACAAGGTTTCTTGCCGGTAGCGGCACCGCCAGCAGGCTGCTGACGTCCGCACTCAGCGCTCGCGGCTCAGGTGCCTGCACCGGCAAGTTCCCTAAAAGCGTAGGGCGAAAACATACAAAGGGAGGAATCAAGTAAAGGGAATAACATTGCAATCATTACCCAGAATAAAGTTATATTACAAAGATAGCTTGTCGCAGCTCTAACAGACTGTTTTCATAACATGACAAACAGCGACAAGAAAAGAAGAAATGGGCGGCCTAATCTACGCGGTCGCCTTCGATCCTCTTGATCCCGCTCACCTTGTCCACAATGGGTGCGACAAGGGCCTTGAGCGCCTCCAGATCGGCATCCGGCGGCAAGGTCTTGAGGACGTTGGTGAAGTTGAGGCCCGGATTGCGGAAGGCCACCTTCACCAACACTTTCTGAAGAGCTCCCGCGCAGATCTTGCGCGACTCGTCGGCCAGCTGCTTTGGGATCCTCTGCCGGAGTCGCTGGAGGGCCGTCGCCACGCCCTTGAAGAACAAGACGAGCTTGGCGCTGGGTTGGAGGTTCTCGTCGGAGGGATACCCGAGATCCTCCATCCCCAGCCGCGCCAGCTCTGTGTCAATGTCTGTGGCAGCGTTCACAAGACTCTCCGTCCAGTGCTCCACAGTTTGCCTGAAGGCATTTTGGGTGGCGGCAACACTCTCTACCAGCGCCTTGTCGGCCTTGATATCCTCCCTCAAGGCCGCCTCCTGCTTCTTGGCGCTGTCCAACGTCTTGGTCAAAGCGGTCAGCTTCAACTCAAGACCCGTGTTGGAGTCCTTGGCGGCGCTGAGCTCTTTGCTCTTCTCGGCGAGAGCGGTCTCCAGCTGCGCCACCTTCGTCTCCAACTCCTTCCTGGCGGCCTCGGCGGCGGCGGCAGCATCCTCTGCTTGCTTAAGGGCTCCGCCGAGTTTTTCCTCGCGCGCGGCAAGCTCCTCCTTGTGAGCGTCAAGATTGACCTTCCGCTGCGCCAGCTCGCCCTCCTCCGCGGATAGCTTCACAGCGGCAAGTCGATGTTGCTCTTCGACTTCAGCCTTCTCGAGGAGGAAGGCCTTCTGCGCTTCGACGAGCTGCTCCCGCTCCTCCGCCAAGGACCGGAGGGCTTCCCGGTGGAAACCCCCGAGCTCTTCCGCACGCTTCTCGATGTCTGCTCCCGCCTTCGTGACAAGCGCCTCGCGGGACTCCAGCTTGGCTTGCCGTGCGTGGTAGAGCGACACCAGCTTCCGCAGTAGCCGCTCCTCCTCAGGCTCGTTGTTGCTGCTTGGCGCGTTAACCACCGTCAACCCAGCGAAGGCGAGCACCTCCCCGTCGAAGGTCTCTCCCTCGACCGGCGCCCTGGAGCTTGACGCCCAGGGGAGGTTGATGAAGACGTCATCGCCGGCCTTCAAGTAGACGCCCGGCTGGGGCTCCTCGGAGCTTGGCGCTGCGGCTTCGGCGGACGGGTCGGCGGTCGGCGTAGCGCCTGGCGCTCCTGCGGCCTCTGGGCCGTCAGTACGATCGCCAGACCCCTCGCCAGTTGCTGCGGCGGCAGCCTTGGCGGCCTCGGCGCCGGTGGGATCGCCAGCGCCGGCTGCTTCTTTGGTGGCGACCTCGGTCTCCATCTGCTCCACAGCAGATGGGTCTGACAGCCGGCAAGGGGAGAAGAGTCAAGCAAAATCCAACAAAAACCCAGGAAGATCAAGAGAAGAAGGACCCAAGGGAAGTTTTGCAGCAAAAGGATTACCTGTGCCAGTTTCTGCAGTCAGGTTCTCCGCCGTCGGAGGGCCGCTGGCGCTGTCCCTTGCCGGAGAACCCTCCCTTGCCAGAGACTTCTCCCTTACCGGAAAGCTCTCCCTCGCCGGAGGACTCTCCCTTGGCTCCTGGTGGGGCTGCTCGGCTCCTACACAAATCAACAAGCAGATATCAGCAAAGACAAGTACCCATGCGCGCCTCGCAGCGGAAAGTAAATCATACACTTACGCTGGGGGCTGCTCTGGAGAAAAGTCGCCGGGTCCGGCAAGGTTGTCTCGGGCGCGCCACCTGCTGTCGCAGTGGGCTCGTCCTCGATGACGATCACCGGGACCTTAGCTCTCTTTGCCGCTCTCTGGGCCAGAGTCCTAAAGAGGAACAAGTTCAGAGTAAAGCAAATGAGATACAAGAAAAACAGCAAGAATTGAAGAAAGCAAGAGAAGCTTACTCTTCTTCTTCTTCCTCGTCGGAGCTGAACGCGGGGAAGTCGAAGTCCAGCGCGCCCGGCGCGAGGAGGCGGAGGAGAAGCTTCCCTTGGCCGCTTGGCGGGAGCAGTGGCGGTGGTCTGAGACGACCCCGCTCCAGCTGCTGGCGCGGCGTGAGCAGCGGCAGGAACTGAAGCGGTGGTCCGGCTAGATCCCGCTCCAGTTGCCGTCGCAGCATGAGGCGCTCCCGCGGCAACGGTGTTTGCCGCGGTGGAGCGTGTCACGCGGCGCGGCGACTGTTGACCCGCTTGCCGCTCCGCTACATCACCGGCCTTGCGGAGACGCCTTCTTGGTGGGGATGAAGGTTCTGCTTGCGGCGAGCTGCCCGAAGATGAGGAGGAAGAGGAGTTGATTTCCAGCGAGCCGCTCGTGTCCTTGGCGGGCTCGCTCGGCTCGGCGTCACGCCCGGCAAGCTCCTTCTTGCCGGCGGGCTCCCCTCGCTCGGCACGGCTTGCCGCTTCTGCTGCATCTGCCTCCTCCACGGTGAATCCAAATCGCCCGCGGCTGCGGCTGCCGCTGCCTCTTCCAGCCTAGTGGCAATGAGCGCCATCTCTGCATCGGTGGTGTCGCGGGTGAGGCTGTCCTTCTCGTCGGAGCGGATCGGCACTTCCACCAAGTCATCGAAGAACTGCTGCACGACGTCGTCCGCAGGCTCCTGCCAAGTTGGCACAATCCCATGCGAGTCGCACTCCGGCATCATTGCACGGATGCGGTCGAGCGAGGAATTGTTGCACAGCGGAACGACGCCCCCCGGCATCCTGAACACCTTGGGATGTTGGGGGTCATACTTGAACAGCTCCTGCAGCATCGCGTTGAGCTCCAGGACAGTGAAGTTGAAGTTGAGGCTCGGCCGCAACCTCATGATATCTGCCGCATTCTTGAACTCCCAGGCAGGTCTTCCTCGTTCCTGCAGGGGGGCGATGCGGCGGCGAAGAAAGTCTGCGCCAACAGCGCCTACAGTAAGCCCGGCAAGCCTGAGGCGTAGGATCCTGGTGACGGCAATCTTCAGCATGTTGTCTTCCGGGGCCACGTCACTCCAATCGCTGCCGCGTGCTACTGGGGTTTGGCGCCGGGTGGTGAATGGCTGCGGGTTCTCCTCGTCAATCCAGCACCAATCTGCTCTCCACTCCTCCCACTTGCCGCGGAACTCTCCCTCCAGATAGGTTTCTTTCTTGCCGGCCCTCGAGATCCAGGCGATTCCGCCGGATAAGGCTCTCCTCTCTCTACTCGGGGTATGAAGAAATGGCGGAAGAGGGCTACACTGGGGTGGACTCCGACAAAGTTTTCGCAGAGATGTGCGAAAACTGCCATGGTCAGAACGGCATTGGGGGTGAAGTCAAGGAGGTGGAATCCGTAGGTATTCATGATGTCGCAGAAGAATTCAGAGAAAGGCGGGCAGAGCCCGCAGTAGAAGAACAATGCGAAGAAAGGGTATCCGTTTGGGGCCTTCTTCCAAGCGGCGGCGGGGAGTACCTTCGTGCGCGGATGCGCGCGCGTCTCCGTCGACCAGAAGAGGTAGTAGTTCTCCCTCAGCTCCTTCGCGGCAAGCTTGGGGGGGAAGACGGCCCGCTCCTTCCGCAGCGCCGCAAGCCGCTGCGCCTCGGTCGACTTCACGACCTTCCCCTTGTCGGCTTTTGGAGCCATGGCGGAAGTGGTGGAGGAGGTCGACGGCGTTGGTGGTGCTGGTGGCGATGGGGGGCGGAGCGCTGCTCTCTCTCTCTCAGCTTTGGGAAGGCGAGGGAGCGGCGGAGATTTCTGAGATTGGAAGCAGCAACGGGCGAATGGGCGAACTTCCCCTGTTTCCCCTGCTTATAAAGAGGGAGGGGGCGGACGTTCCGCATTTCCGAATAAAGAAACCACCCACGATCTCTCCCACGACGCCGCATTCAACGCGTGCCGTTCGGGGAGGGCGCGGTGGATACGGAGAGAGATACGGCGTAACCTAGGCCGCGCGTGCCCGTGCCCTGTTTTGGGCCTGGCCCAACAGCGCTCGGCACCGTGTATGGCCCAGGCCCGGGGGCTCCTGTCGGTGTACTAGAGTAGGGGTACCCTAGTATCCCGAACTTGTGCACGGGCAGTCGCAGCATCCCGCGGCAAGGCTTGCCGGGTGACCGCCAAGGTCCTCCGTGGTTCCTTTGGAGCCATTCAAGAACAAAGTATCCAACCAAGACACCACAAGACCCCGGCAAGAGGAGCTTGCCGGGAAGGCCAACCAAGGCAAGGCGCTTAAGGAGACAAGACCCCGGCAAGAGGAGCTTGCCGGGAAGGCCACCCAAGGCATCTCAAGGAACTTGCCGCGGCGCGCCTCGCGTCCCGGCAAGGCCGGTGAGCGACAAGCTCCCGGACGCGACAAGACAACGACCGCAGCAAGGCGCTTGCCGCGGCAAGCCACCACTCTGTGCCCGCGCTCCAGCACATCCACCAACGTGTCGCTCTGGGACCCTTCCAGGCGTGCGTGGCGGGAGGCTGTGTAGCCAGCGGTGCGCAGTGGCGAGCGGCGCTGACAAGATTGCCATCGTGGCGAGCAGTGGCGTCCCTGACGGTCCCTTTTGCACTGTTTAGGCGACACAGACGGGCATTTAATGCCCTTGTCCCCTGCCGTCAGGGTTAGGTATGATACACTATAGCAGGTAGCTGTACCTACCGCAGCACCTTTCCATTTTTACCATTCGTCTCCGTTGCCACCTGTCGGTGACCCCTTGAGCATATAAAAGGAGGCCCGTGCGCAACGTAGAGGGAGGGAGCTAGTTCAGAGAACACTCACGCTCGGTCTCGTTAGCTGCTGGTGTGTACTGTAGCACTCCACGCTCTCGAGCAAGAACTCAATACAAACCACAAATCAGGAGTAGGGTTTTACGCATCCGTGCGGCCCGAACCTGGGTAAACCGCTCGTGTGCTTCGCCTCGATCCGCTCTTCGTGCGACCTCTGCCCCCGCCAAACCGAAAGGGACTCGGTCCGCCGGTCCCATAGGTGTTCGTGGATTAGTCCCCCGACAAGTATCGAGTTGTAATATTGAGTTGTAAGTAAATAAAAGTGTGGTGATCATCATTATTAGAGCATTGGCCCAGTGAGGAAAGGATGGTGGAGACTATGATTCCCCCATAAGTCGGGATGAGACTTCGGACTTTACAAAAAAATAAAAGAGGCCAAAGAAGCCGAAATAAAAAAAAGGCCAAAGAAGCCCACCAAAAAAATAAAAAATAAAAAAAAACAAAAAAATGAGAGAAAAAGAGAGAAGGGGCAGTGATACTATCCTTTTACCACACTTGTGCTTCAAAGTAGCACCATATTCTTCATATAGAGAGTCTCTTGAGTTATCACTTTCATATACTAGCGGGAATCTTCATTATAGAATTTGGCTTGTATATTCCGATGATGGGCTTCCTTAAATGCCCGAGGTCTCATGAGCAAGCAAGTTGGATGCACTCCCACTTAGTTTCAGTTTGAGCTTTCATACACTTATAGCTCTAGTGCATCCGTTGGATGGCAATCCCTACTCACTCACATTGATATCTATTGATGGGCATCTCCATAGCCCGTTAATACGCCTAGTTGATGTGAGACTTTCTCCCTTTTTGTCTTCTCCACATAACCCCCATCATCATATTCTATTCCACTTATAGTGCTATGTCCATGGCTCACGCTCATGTATTGCGTGAAAGTTGAAAAGTTTGAGAACGTCAAAAGTATGAAACAATTGTTTGGCTTGTCATCGGGGTTGTACATGATGTAAATATTTTGTGTGGTGAAGATGGAGCATAGCCAGACTATATGATTTTGTAGGGATAACTTTCTTTGGCCATGTTATTTTGAAAAGACATGATTGCTTTATTAGTAGGCTTGAAGTATTATTGTTTTTATGTCAAATGATAGAATATTGCTTCGAATCACTCGTGTCCTACTATTCATGCCATGATTAAATATGTGATTAAGATTATGCTAGGTAGCATTCCACATCAAAAATTATCTTTTTTATCATTTACCTACTCAAGGACGAGCAGGAATTAAGCTTGGGGATGCTGATACGTCTCCGTCGTATCTATAATTTTTGATTGTTCCATGCCAATATTATTCAACTTTCATATACTTTTTGGCAACTTTTTATACTATTTTTGGGACTAACATATTGATCCAGTGCCCAGTGCCAGTTCCTGTTTGTTGCATGTTTTTTGTTTCGCAGAATATCCATAACAAACGGAGTCCAAACGGAATAAAAACTGATGGAGTTTTTTTAGAATATATATGATTTTTGGGAAGAAGAATCCACGTGAGACGATGCTTGAGGCGCCCATGAGGTAGGGGGGTGCGCCCCAGGGTGTCAAGCGTGCCCCTTACCCTCGTGGCCACCCTGTAAGGAGGTTGATACCCTTCTTTCCCCGCAAGAAAGCTAATTTCCGGATAGAGATCGTGAGAGATCGTGGCAAAATTTCAGCCCAATCGGAGTTAAGGATCTTCGGGAATATAAGAAACGGTGAAAGGGAAGAATCTGGGAACGCAGAAACAGAGAGAGACAGAGAGACAGATCCAATCTCGGAGGGGCGAGGGGCTCTCGCCCCTCCCATGCCATGGAGGCCAAGGACCAGAGGGGAAACCCTTCTCCCATCTAGGGAGGAGGTCAAGGAAGAAGAAGACGAAGGGGCCCCCTCTCCCCTTCTCTTCCGGTGGCGCCGGAACGCTGCCGTGGCCATCATCATCATCACCGCGATCTACACCAACACCTCCGCCATCTTCACCAACATCGCCATCACCTTCCCCCCTCTATCTATAGCGGTCCACTCTCCCGCAACCCGCTGTACCCTCTACTTGAACACGGTGCTTTATGCTTCATATTACTATCCAATGATCTGTTGCCATCCTATGATGTCTGAGTAGATTTTCATTGTCCTATCGGTGGTTGATGAATTGCTATGATTGATTTAATTTGCTTGTCGTTATGTTGCTGTCCTTTGGTGCCCATCATATGATTGCGCGCGTGGATCATCACACCCTAGGGTTAGTTGTATGTTGATAGGACTATGTATTGGAGGGCAAGAGTGACAGAAGCTTTAACCTAGCATAGAAATTGATGCATACGGGATTGAAGGGGGACCAATATATCTTAATGCTATGGTTGGGTTTTACCTTAATGAACATTAGTAGTTGCGGATGCTTGCTAATAGTTCCAATCATAAGTGCATAGAATTCCAAGTCAGGGATGACATGCTAGCAGTGGCCTCTCCCACATAATACTTGCTGTCGGTCTAGTAAAGTAGTCAATTGCTTAGGGGCAATTCCGAAACTCCTACCACCACTTTTCCACACTCGCTATATTTACTTTATTGTTTCTTTATCTAAACATCACCTACTTTTTATTTACGTACTCTTTACTATCTTGCAAACCTACCCTACAACACCTACAAAGTACTTCTAGTTTCATACTTGTTCTAGGTAAAGAGAACGTCAAGCGTGCGTAGAGTTGTATCGGTGGTCGTTAGAACTTGAGAGAATATTTGTTCTACCTTTAGCTCCTCGTTGGGTTCGACACTCTTACTTATCGAAAGAGGCTACAATTGATCCCCTATACTTGTGGGTTATCAGTCATCTTTCAGATCAGGGCAGGAATAATGGGGTCGTTTCCGGCCTGTTCCCTCCATGGAGAAGACGATCGAACAATGGCAGAAGAAAGGGTGAAGGGCTGAAGGAAAATGGAGGAGGGAGAGGAAGAGCATGCGACAACAGTTCCAAATCGAGATGGAAAGGAGAAGAGTCGATGGACGGTTGCGAGTTTGCCACGGTTCACGAAGAGGCGCCCCGGCCTACACGTTCGTTCGGAAATACTCCTACTACTCGCTGTCGTCTCACTGATATGTTGGAACGGGACCACATGTCAACGAAACATGGTGTGTAATTTCTCGTGCGAAATGTGATCTGGCCGCGTTGGCCTGAGGTGCCGCATTAGTTATCGACCTTTATTTTTTTAATGGCGTGACGATCAGTTTTGAAGCACGACTAACTGGTACTGTACGTGGAGAGGATGACAGCAGGGACCCGCCAAGGTCATGGCAGTAAGCAAGCAAGTGCCTCCTTATTTCAAGCCAATAAAAAATGGCTCCTCCTAGTGGTTTTTTGACATCTGGGTCCCATGCCATTATCAACGTAGTCAATAAATGAGAGAATTGCACAACGAGCGGCTGACACCAGGGACCCAGCCGATCGCCCAATTATTTTTGTTTTGGGTTAATTTGATAAATGCCACTCCAAATCTGGTGTATCCGAGAAATGCCACTGCAATTTACAAACTTTGAAAAATGCCATTTCATGCCATTTCTAGTGGCATTTTTCGAAGTCTGGCGTGGCATTTTTCAAAGTTTGCAAACTGCAGTGGCGTTTTTCAAAGTTTGCAAAAATTGCAGTGGCATTTTTCAAAGTTTGGAAATTGCAGTGGCATTTTGATGAATCGCCATAATTGGAGTGGCATTTATCTAATTTGTTTTTGAGACGGAAGCAGGGTGTCAACTGGGCTGTGCGGGACACTCTGGCCTGTCTAGACAGCCTTTTCTTTTATGTTTACGACAGACCAACCCAGTAGTTTTTTTTCTTTCTGAAAATGGCTAGCCCAGTTCTTTTGTGATTTGTCAAGTAAGTCGCTTTATTAGGCCTGTTGGGCTGCAAATCTTTCAAGACGAGGAGAGCTTCATTCGGCTGGCCGAGAAAATGGCCTATCAGTAATGAGAAATGGGATGTACATTTTTAAAACACATCAAACTAGCAATTATTTTCAAATATCTTTTTTTCATTTCGAGATTTTAAATTGCATTGATTTTTATGCGTGGACAATTTATTGGATTTTATATTGATATACATTTATTTTTAAAATTAGTCTGAATGTGACTCGAAATTTCGGGATTAAAAACAGTTCAGACCGCACCGACATATGCAAAATTTCGTATGATTTTTTAACAGTGGCCACAATATGGGCTGTAATGCTAACATAAATAATATGGGCTCCAAAAAACCCTTAAGAATTAGCAAATGGGCTGTAAATTATTTGAAATAATGGCAGATGGGATGTATGCTGTTTTCCATAGATTTGAGGCTTTCCATAGATGGCCTGTATACTGTTGGATGTCCATCCAACGGCCGTCGTGCTTCTTCAATCTCTGCTCTTCCTGCTCCAGCCGCTCAAACAAGCGCTAGCGAGACTGCCTGCTCCCTCCTCCCCGCGACCGGCTGTGCTGTCATGCAGGCCTCACCGCCCCACCGTACTCTCATCGCTGGCCTAGCCATCCCTCTACTCACCCACACCTGCTGTTATTCTCCGGCGATGGTAGACGAACCAGTAAACCCCCGTACAGTCGTACTCCCCTTCGCGTGGGAAACAAAAACAACGGCCGAGTCTTCCCTGCCTCCGTGTTGTTCCCTTCCTAGGCCTCACCGTCGTCCACCGCCATGGTGCTCTCGGCGTAGCGTGGTCAGCGTGGTCAACGACCGACATGCATCTGAAGTGGACTATATGTGGAGAGGCTGACAGCTGGGTCCACGGCCGCGCGCAAGGAAATGCCTCCTTATTACGCGCAAAATAATGATTTCCTCCACCTGATATCTGGGACCCACCGAAACAGCCTCTGTATTTTGCGAAAAAACGTTACCGCTGCTGACAGCTCGGACCCACTAGCTATATCTTCGCACGCAAGGAAGTGCCTCCTTATTACACACAAAAAAAAGAATACTCCCCCTACTAGCTGGGACCCAGTATAGTGGGCCTACTAAGTTGATGGGGACGTAGGGCTTTGTCAACTTAGTCAATATGCACGATTCTAGCTCGACAAACCGTACGACGTCCATCCAACGGCCATAGTGCTTCTTCAACCTCTGGTCTTCTTGCTCCAGCCGCCCAAAGCAGCGCCGGTCGTGCCACATGCTCCTGCCTCCCATGGCCGGTTGTGCTGCCATGGAGGCCTCACCGCCCCCATACTACTCCCACCGCTGGCCAGGCCATCCCTCCACTCCACTCATCCACACCCCCTGTTATTCTGCGGCGATGGCAGTGCAGCCGAACCAGTGAACCCTCGTACTCCTCTCCGCGTGGGCATCCACTGCTGCTTCTTCCCCGGCTCCGCGTCGTCCCCTTCCTAGGCCTCACCATCATCCACCGCCGTGGTGCAATCGGCGTGGCATGGTCAATGTGGTCAACAACCGAATTCCATCGGAAGAATACTGTACGTGGAGAGGCTGACAGCTGGGTCCACGGCAACCGCAAGAAAGTGCCTCCTTATTATGCGGAAAATAATTATTCCTCCACCTGATAGCAGGGACCCACCAGACGCCCACCAGTATATCATGAAAAAACGTTTGCCCTTGACTGTTGGGACCCACCCGACGGGCCACCGTATTTCACGGAAAAACGTTCCCCCTGCTGTCAGCTCGGACCCACCGGAAGTGCCTCATTACGCACACAAAAATTAATACCCCCTGCTAGCTGGGACCCACCTTGGTGGGAGGCTGACTTGTGGTCCTACTAAGTTGACGGGGACGGAGGGCTTTGTCAACTTAGGCAATATGCATGATTCTAGCTCCAGTGATTGTACGATGTCCATCCAATGGCCGTAGTGCTTCTTCAACCTCTTGTCTTCTTGCTCCAGCCGCCCAAACCAGCGCCGGTCGTGCCTCGTGCTCCTGCCTCCCGTGGCCGGCTGCGATGCGGCGGAGGCCTCACCGCCCCCTACTACTCCCACCGCTGGCCAGGCCATCCCTCTACTCACCCACACCCCCTGTTATTCTATGGCGACGGCAGCCTCACACCGCAGCGAACCAGTGAACCCTCGTACTCCTCTATGCGTGGGCATGCACTGTCGCGTCTTCCCCGGCTCCGCGTCGTCCCCTTCCTAGGCCTCGCCGTCGTCCACCACTGTGGTGCTGTCGGCGCAGCGTGGTCAATGTGGTCAACGACCGAATTCCATCGGAAGAATACTGTACGTGGAGAGGCTGACAGCTGGGTCCACGACAGCCGCAAGGAAGTGCCTCCTTATTACACGGAAAATAATTATTCCTCCACCTGACAATAGGGACCCACCAGACGCCCACCAGTATATCACGAAAAAAACGTTTGCCCCTGACTACTGGGACCCACCCGACAGGCCACCGTATTTCGCGAAAAAACGTTCCCCCTGCTGTTAGCTCGGACCCACCGGAAGTGCCTCATTACGCACAAAAAAATGAATACCCCCTGCTAGCTGGGACCCACCTTGGTGGGAGGCTGACTTGTGGGCCTACAAAGTTGACGGGGAGGGAGGGCTTTGTCAACTTAGGCAATATGCACGATTCTAGCTCCAGTGACCGTACGATGTCCATCCAACGGCCGTAGTGCTTCCTCAACCTCTGGTCTTCTTGCTCCAGCCGCCCAAACCAGCGTCGGTGTAGCGACCTGACCCGAATGGATCAAGTCTCTGTGCTTAAGTGTCATCCCTGCATCGGTATGCTGACACACACAGTACTCGAAGGATTTATAACAGAGGTAAATCACATGTATAAAGTAACGTAAATACTATTACCTTAATCCATATAGCGGAAGCAACAAGGTTGTGGTTTCCCATCAACACCAACGGCAAAGTTGAGTGTAGAATCGTAACCCTACGTATCACTTACTCATCGTAAGAAACCTACAACATGAGACGTTGCAGCCCGAAACGGGTCAGTATATTGAATGTACTGGCGAATTCACACCATAGAGAAAAATGATGAACAATGGCTATCACTATATGCATATATGGCTGGTGGAAAAGCTCTATGGTTATAAGGTTTTTGCGAAAAGCCAATTTTTCCCTACTGCAAAGGAATACATTTTAATTAACTATCATGGTGGTTGTTGAACATTGAGAATGGTTGACAACATTCTCAATCCCAATTAAGCATCATCATTAAAAACCAACAATTTTCATTTAAAGTAACGTGATGAGATCAACAGGATAATCCAAGAACTAGATACTCAAGATGTCCATACCCGGGGACACGGCTAATCATGATTAGTTTATACACTCTGCAGAGGTTTGCGCACTTTTCCCCACAAGACTCGATCGCCTCCATTGGATTTCTCGCACTACATGGTATTTGAGAAACAGATGACCGAGACACAGTCTTTCAGAAGCGCTAGCACCTTACGATAGATAGACCGGTACACCTACTTTCCCCTACATCTGCTAGTCTACCCTGTAAGAGTTCGCACGACTTAATCAACTATTCCAGAGCCCATAATGGCTTGTGGCTGCACACGGAAGTTTCTAGTTTGAAAAATCTCATGATCCCTTTGAGCCTAAGTGGCGGTCCAAAAGAAAACAGGCAAGTCCTGGATTACCTAGGTGCCTAGACAGGCAATCCTAGAATAACCAGGTGCCTCAATCCACCCAGATGTGTGTTTAAGTTGCCACCTTAGATAAACCATTAATTAACAATCTCACATCTGTCATGGATTTCACTCACCCAATCCACGTCTACTAGCATAGCATGGCATAATAAGCAAACATAGAAGTAACTCCCAAAGGTTTGATAATAAACAGGTAATAGGTACTACCTCATCTACTTCCCATCCCACAATTTAATTAGATCATAATCATGTAATGTGTGAGGATTGATCTAATGCAATAAAACTGGGTAGTAGAAAAGGTCTGATCAAAGTGTGAACTTGCCTGCAATGTTGATGAAGATGATTCGCACTCAAAATCTTGATAGATCTACTCGTCACACTCCGGTCAATCTATCGTAAGCAAGCAATAGTAACCACACATAAGCAATCACTCAAAAGATCAGAAAGAACGAAGAAGACGATTCGGAAACATCAAAACCAAGCAAATAACTCTTGCAACATAAAAAAAATTCTAACAGTACCAAAATTATGTGAATTTGGCCTTATCAGAAAGTTTAGGTCAAGAGCTTCGATTTGCAAAAAGAATCAACTCAAACGGAGCTACGAAACTCAAGTTATGATCAAACGAAGTTTGAATATAAATCTGAACAAAATTCGAAATTTCAAAATTTTAAAAACATGTTTGGGCTGGATTACTGGATAGAGGGGATCATAACGAAGAAGTGGGCGTTGGTTTCGTTGGATTTGGACAAACGAGTAAAAAGTTATGGCTATTTGAAAAATCAGGGCCAAGCTGTTTTACGGAAGAAAAAATAGCTACGGGCTAGGGTCTAATGTATAAATACGTAGACTAATTGATAATCTAATTATTTTATCGTGTTGGTCAAAAAAAACTACAAAAGTATAACAAGAAAAAGAAAAAAAACAAAGAAAGATATCTTTATAAGGCAGACAAAAGATGACTTTAAAGAGAAGAGAAAATTTCTAGAAGTCGCGCTAGAGAGTAGAAATATATTTTTCCTAAATGAATCTAGTCAAACCAAAATATTGATTTAACCCGAATCGGATGATTTTTGGAGGCTTTATGGGTCTATATTTATTGGTGGAAAAGAGGTTTAGAGGTCAAAGGCTAGGAAATGTGGGACTAAACGTAGACGAAAATATACGAAACATAGAAGAAAAGAGACGCATGGGCCTAAAGGCCTTCGGCCGGCCGCAGCGTGCGTGGTGCAGTTTTTTTTTTTGAAAATTCGGCCTAAGAAAAAAAACTGAAAAGGCTGGCTGGGCCTGGCCCATATAGAATAAAGAAAAAAATAGGGCGCCCGCTGGTACTATGATGCGCACGTGGGCGACAGTTAGCTTCAGGCGCGCGTGCAGTTCTTTTTTTTAAACGGAATGCGATAAACAAAAAAAATGAAAATAAAATTAAAACTTTATATAGGCATATTATATATCAAAATTTTCAGAAGAAGATTTTCTACAAGTTGAACATTTTTATAATGCCAAATAAAATCCACACTAATTTATATAATTCAAAGAGTGCTACTGGTCTAAAAAAATCCAATAAAAATCATTTTAAAAATACCAAAATGATTTCAAATTAATTTTTCTCCAATTTTCTGTTGTAGGGAATCATGTTACCATATATTTTATTTTTGGAGAAAAATAATATGAATAAAACTCAAATAAATCCAAATTGAAAATTAATTCCAAAAGGACTTGAAATTGATCCTTTGAAACTCCCAACTCATATTTCATAATTTGAAGAAGTCATTTTATCTTCTCTCGTGAAAATCATTGAGTTGCATGAAGTTTATGAATTGAAATATTTCCAAATGAAATTCAATTATTTTCAAATACTCTTTCATTTAATTTTTTAAATGGAAGAAGTCATATCATCTTCGCTCAAGGGTTTTGTATTTGAAAATAATTTGAATTCATGGAGATCAGAAAGCAAATATGAAAGTTTGGGAAAGTCCTTTTATTCCCTCTCATTTAACTTTCAAAAGTTTCGAATTTCACTCAATTTCACACAATCAATCAAACAATCAATCAAATCTATCTATTTATTATAACATTCCAAAATTTAGAATTTTGGGATGCTACAGCCGGTCGTGCGTCATGCTCCTGCCTCCCATGGGCGGCTGCGATGCGGCGGAGGCCTCACCACCCCCTAGTACTCCCACCGCTGGCCAGGCCATCCCTCTACTCACCCACACCCCCTGTTATTCTGCAGGGATGGCAGCCTCATGCCGCAGCGAACCAGTGAACCCTCGTACTCCTCTACGCGTGGGCATCCACTACCGCGTCTTCCTCGGCTCCGCGTCGTCCCCTTCCTAGGCCTCGCCGTCGTCCACCGCCCTGGTTCTCTCGGCACGGCGTGGTCAAGGAACGGCTACCATCGGACGTGGACTGTACGTGGAGAGGCTGACAGCTGGGTCCACGTCCGCAGCAAGGAAGTGCCTCCTTATTACGTGCAAAATAATTATTCCTCCACCTGACAGTCGGGAGCCACCGGCCGGGCCACCGTATTTCGTGAAAAGTACGTTTGCCCTTGACTGCTGGGACCCACCAACTAAATCTTCGCACGCAAGGAAGTGCCTGACAGTCGGGACCCACCTGGTAGAAGCGTACGTAGCGTTGTCATTCTGGTCGCGAACGTGTACGTACATATATACTAGTGGATGTAGAGGCGCGCACGTGTCATAGTAGAGGCACGCAAGTAGCATGTACACGTACGTACAGCGGCCAGGGTGCAAGAAAGAAAATACGGCCACGTATGTGTACATACGGGCGGGGTCTCGAACGCCTACTCACGCATACGTACGGCCAGGGCTCGTGTACATGGCTGGGTCGGAACGGAGAAACAGCGTCGTCGTCGTGTTCATGGGGAGGCAACGGAATGCGTCGTGTTCATGGGGAGGCAACGGAATGCGTCGTGTTCATCGAGAGGGCTTGGACGGAACAGGTGATGGAAACGAGGCCTGGCATATCGCAGAATGGAAGAAACGGCCTTGTGTTCGACCGACCACGTTCGAAACGGGATCCTGTTGATCGGGAGGGGTCTGGCGTACCGCAAAACGGAGGAAACGGACCTCCTACGGTCGAAACGGGGGTCCTGTTCATTGGGAGGGGTGTGGCGTACAGCAAAACGGAGGAAACGGACTTGTGTTGGAGCGCTGCGGTCGAAACGGGGGTCCTGTTCATCGGGAGGGGTGTGGCGTACCGCAAAACGGGACTCCGCGGGATACTGTTCATCTCCACCGTCGACCCCCTCCAGCCTCCATGAGATACTGTTCATCCACCGTCGACCTCCTCCAGCCTCCACCTGTGACTGTTCATCCACGGGCCCCTGTTCATCCAGCCTCCACCGCGCGCTACTCCACCGGCTACTATTCAACTAGCCCTCTCCACGGGCTCCTGTTCAACCACCCCTCCACGGGCTACTGTTCATCCTGCCCTCCACCATCTACTGTTCATCCTGCCCTCCACGGGGTGGTCATGTTCATCCAGCCCTCCACGGGGTCCTGTTCATCCAGCCCCAACCGGCTCGATC